>NC_143038.1:5282500-5395000 GCF_057628025.1 Oncorhynchus mykiss | reverse complement strand
TCAATTTCTTTATTGCTCTAAATCGAAATGTTATTTTGCCTATTTCTCTTTTCTGTCTGGATAACACATAGATAGATGGTGGGTAATCTATTTCTAGTATTTACTGAATGTCTGTCTCTTACCAACTGAATACCGTTGTGAATAGAGTTTGGCCATTTTAAATGGTGTATATTATGAAATAAAATAAGCATGTTTTTTTTTCAATTATCTTGTTGATCGATGACCAACCAAGAACTTTGCGCATGACTACAACAGAAGAACCATATCTCCACCTTAAAACACCTCTTTGGGCTAGGTGTCCCGCTAGCGTCCCACCACGACAACATCCGATGAAATTGCAGAGCGCGAAATTCAAAATACAAAAATCGTAATATTAAACATTCATGAAAATACAAGTGTCTTACATCGTTTAAAAGCTTAACTTCTTGTTAATCCAACCGCATTGTGAGATTTCAAAAAGGCTTTACGGCAAAAGCATTCCATGTGATTATCTAAGGACAGTGCCCCACATCAAAATACTTTTCCAAACCAGCACAGGCATCACAAAAATCACAAATAGCGATAAAATAAATCACTTACCTTTGAAGATCTTCCTCTGTTTGCAATCCCAAGGGTCCCAGCTACACAACAATTGTTCGATAAAGTCCTTCTTTATATCCCAAAATTGTCCGTTTAGTTGGTTCGCTTCATTCAGTAATCCACTCATTCAACATGCATACAAATGAATCCAAAAATGTATCGTAAAGTTTGTCCAAACAAGTCAAACAATCTTTCTAATTAATCCTCAGGTATTCTAATATCTAAATAAACAATGAAATTTCAGATGGAGAATAGTATGTTCAATAGCGAAGATAAATAACGAAGAGCGCGCACCTCATTCATGCGCGCCTCATTCACACGCAACAAAACGACTTTTCTAATGAGAGACACCTTGGAAAAACTACAACTACTCGTTTGTTTAAAAAAAAAAGCCTGAAACCCTTTCTAAAGACTGTTGACATCTAGTGGAAGCCATAGGAACTGCAATCTGGGAGAAATGTATTTGTATATCCCATAACAGTAGTTCACCTGACTCTCAATTAATGCTTGTGTTGTTTGCTTAAGAATCTTTCCTGAGGGGCCTCCCAGCGCTGTGGTTAACGGCGCTGTACTACCAGAGACTCTGGGTTCGCGCCCAGGCTCTGTCGTAACCGGCCGCGACCGGGAGGTCCGTGGGGCGACGCACAGTTGGCCTAGCATTGTCCGGGTTAGGGAGGGCTTGGCCGGTAGGGATATTCTTGTCTCATCGTGCACCAGCGACTCCCGTGGCGGGCCGGGTGCAGTGCGCGCTAACCAAGGTTGCCAGGTGCACGGTGTTTCCTCCGACACATTGGTGCGGCTGGCTTCCGGGTTGGATCGCGCTGTGTTAAGAAGCAATGCTACTTGGTTGGGTTGTGTATCGGAGGACGCATGACCTTCAATCTTCGTCTCTCCCGTACGGGAGTTGTAGCGATGAGACAAGATAGTAGCTACTAAACAATTGGATACCACGAAATTGGGGAGAAAAAGGGGTCAAATTCAACAACAACAAAAAACACACAAAAAAAGAAAATAATCTTTCCTGGTCCTTCTGATCATGCTTGCTGTTTTAATATTTTTTTTTAGATAGATGAGTTATTTGAGATGACCATGATAAGCAGTTGTCTAGCTGCACTCCCAGTAGTTTGGTTTCTGCTACTTCCTCAGTTTGTACTCCTTTTTCCTAGTGGAACAGACCAAAATAACTTTGGTTTTCTTGGTGTTGAAAACAAGTTTGTTCTGGCAAACCCACTCCTTGATATTCTCCAAATCTCCTTGCTGTACCTGTTGAACCGATTGTCTTACTGTATAAATTGTAGTATCATCTGCAAACATAGTAGCTTGAGTTTCAGATCAGGCATAAGGAAGGTTGTTGGTATATATTAAATAAAGAAGTGGCCCAAGGCAGCTGCCCTGCGGTATTCCACAGTTTCAAGCATGGGGGGAAGAAAATGAACCATTGATATAGGTGGACTGTTTCCTGTCAGGTAGATATGACTATACCCAATTCAATGCTACCTCCTTAAAACCATAATGCATTCATTTTGTCAAAGTTATTTCATGATCCACTAAATTAAATGCTGCGCTAAACTCTAAAAATAGTACACCCACAAACCTGCCATTATCCATAACATGACTGGTCAGTCATGTCAACCAATGCAGTGGTAGTGGAATGGTTTTTGCGATAAGCATGCTGATTGGCTGTAATCAGATCATTCTTTCTCCCATATTTCTCTACTCACAATACCCTCCAATATCTTATTGAGTGAAGGGAGTAGACTAATTGGTTGACAATTGGCAGGAGTAATGGGTTCCTTACTGTCTTTTGGAATAGGACACAGTTTAGAATGCTTCCATACATTTGCAAACATCCCTTTTTCCAGTGAACAATGAAATATGTATTTCAGTGGCGCTGCAGTCTGGAGAGCAGCATTGCGAAGTAAAAAATTGTCCATAAGATCATAACCTGTAGTTTTATTATCGGGTACCATGTGTTAAGTAAGAGGTAAGCCCTCAGGACATATCTTGTCTCAACTGCTGTAACGGATTTCCTCTTCCTCTTCTGAGGAGGAGTAGGAGAGATCGGACCAATGCGCAGCGTGGTACGTATGCATAATGTCTTTTAATGAGAATGAATACAAAATACATAAAAGAACAAGAGAATCAAAATGAAAACCGAAACAGTCCCGAATGGTGCAAACACTAAAGCGGAAAATAATCACCCACAAAACACAGGTGGGAAAAGGCTACCTAAGTATGATTCTCAATCAGAGACAACAAATGACACCTGCCTCTGATTGAGAACCATACCAGGCCAAACACATAAACACAACCTAGAAAACGAACATAGACTGCCCAACACAACTCACACCCTGACCATACTAACACAAAGACAAAATAAAGGAACTAGGGTCAGAACGTGACAACTGCCCTCTTCTCACTTCTGGTTTTAGACCGGCTCTATGCCAGCTGGGCAGACCGACAGCTCAGAGCGAAAGACACGTCAGAACTTTGTTTCCACTGAGAAATAGAAACCGAAACATTAAACAACTGTAACGTCAGTAATGTCCAATAATGACAAAATACCAACTTATAGTAAACATACAACAATACCCCACAAGTGGAATTACGTAAAACCTTTGTGGTCAGGGAAGTAGATGAAAGGAAAGTGTGCCAGTAATGTCCAGTAATATCCAGTGATACCCAGTAATATCCAGTAATATCCAGTAATATCCAGTAATATCCAGTAATGTCCAGTAATATCCAGTAATACCCAGTAATGTCCAGTAATATCCAGTAATGTCCAGTAAGGGCTTGGCCGGTAGGGATGTCCAGTAATATCCAGTAATGTCCAGTAATATCCAGTAATATCCAGTAATATCCAGTAATGTCCAGTAATATCCAGTAATGTCCAGTAATGTCCAGTAATGTCCAGTAATATCCAGTAATGTCCAGTAATACCCAGTAATGTCCAGTAATATCCAGTAATGTCCAGTAATATCCAGTAATGTCCAGTAATATCCAGTAATATCCAGTAATGTCCAGTAATGTCCAGTAATACCCAGTAATGTCCAGTAATATCCAGTAATGTCCAGTAATACCCAGTAATGTCCAGTAATATCCAGTAATATCCAGTAATGTCCAGTAATACCCAGTAATGTCCAGTAATATCCAGTAATATCCAGTAATATCCAGTAATGTCCAGTAATGTCCAGTAATATCCAGTAATGTCCAGTAATGTCCAGTAATGTCCAGTAATGTCCAGTAATGTCCAGTAATACCCAGTAATGTCCAGTAATGTCCAGTAATACCCAGTAATACCCAGTAATGTCCAGTAATGTCCAATAATGGCCAGTAATACCCAGTAATGTCCAGTAATACCCAGTAATGTCCAGTAATGTCCAGTAATGTCCAGTAATATCCAGTAATGTCCAGTAATATCCAGTAATGTCCAGTAATACCCAGTAATGTCCAGTAATACCCAGTAATGTCCAGTAATGTCCAGTAATGTCCAGTAATACCCAGTAATGTCCAGTAATGTCCAGTAATACCCAGTAAGGTCCAGTAATGTCCAGTAATGTCCAGTAATACCCAGTAATGTCCAGTAATACCCAGTAATGTCCAGTAATGTCCAGTAATGTCCAGTAATGTCCAGTAATATCCAGTAATGTCCAGTAATATCCAGTAATGTCCAGTAATACCCAGTAATGTCCAGTAATACCCAGTAATGTCCAGTAATGTCCAGTAATGTCCAGTAATACCCAGTAATGTCCAGTAATACCCAGTAATGTCCAGTAATATCCAGTAATGTCCAGTAATGTCCAGTAATGTCCAGTAATACCCAGTAATGTCCAGTAATACCCAGTAATATCCAGTAGTGTCCAGTAATACCCAGTAATGTCCAGTAATACCCAGTAATATCCAGTAATGCCCAGTAATATTCAGTAATATCCAGTAATTTCCAGTAATATCCATAATACCCAACACAGCACAACACAATCTGGGAAAAATACAGAATATAATGATATACTTTACTATCATTAGCGGCAGGAGTTTTTCATATTCACTTGACGTGACGAGGAAAAAACTCCAGGCCCGAGTTAAAGTTCATTAATAACAAGGGACCTAGTAGGGAAAATATCCTCAATAACTTGCATATTCAATTTGACAGTAAAAGGAATGTTTTAGTCAGCACATTGTGATTGCTAGTGAAGAGATTCACCAGCTGAGGCCTCAAGGATGTTAGTTGGCATTGAGTTGACAGTAACAGCACAGTGATGTCACTCTCTTCCTCATCTCTCTGCACCGGTCGCCCTGGTGTTCAGGCTGTTGTGTTTGCTTTGACAAACCCCTTCTACCACCCTGTGACATCACCCACCCTGAGGACAGAACACAGGTCCAGCTAGCAGGAGGAGATACAGACTGGGAAAGTCCACTCTCGGAGTCTCCTGAATATCTGTTGGACATTATAGACATAGTTGGATCATTCTCTCTCTTCTTTTTTCAGGGACGTCCTTCCCTTCACCCTGAATCTCCCAGAAGCCATTGCAGCCTCCAAGACTCAGAAAGACCTGGATGAGGTGGCCCAACTAGGAGCAGGTACTACAGTAATAGATGGGTAGAATGTGATCAACTCTATTTTCTTCTCTGCTTAAAGGGATAGTTTGGGATTCTGGCAATGAGGCCCTTTATCTACTTCCCCAGAGTCAGATGAACTTGTGGATACCATTTATATGTATCTGCGTCCGGTATCAAGGAAGTTAGAGGTAGTTTCGCAAGCCAATGCTAACTAGCGTTAGCACAATGACTGGAAGTCCACTAAAACAGCTAGCATGCTGTTCCCATAGACTTCCAGTCATTGCGCTAATTCTAGTTAGCAATTGTTAAGAGAAAAATGGTATCCACGAGTTCATCTGACTCTGGGGAAGTCCCAGACTAAACTATCCCTTTAAACCACTTTAAACCTGGCCCTGGAGATAATGAATATGATGTTGAAAAGTGGAGAATGTCCCCAAAAGTGGGCTATAAGCCAATGAATTATCCGATAGTAAATTGATATAGAAGGAATCCAAATGGGCTGTGTCTCCTTGAGTACATACAAGCATAACGTAAAATCTGGTTTCATGGCAGGTTTAGTTAGTCACTCTGTCATGATATTCTTAGTTTCCTTCTGTTGAAACTCCAGTGTGTGAGTCAGTTTCCTCCAGGCAGGCTGCATAACTCAGGGCTGGGGAGGAGGGTGTGGTGACTGGAGTATTATACACACAGGCACGAACACACACACAGGCATGGACACAGGCACAGAGAGAAAATATATATTTGCAGACACGTCTCAAGACTTCTATGTTATTGTGTGGAACACGTGAATGAAATTCATGCTGTCTGTCTAGGGTACCAAGAAAGCAGATCGTCTTGAAGCCTCTCAAATATTACTTTTCTGGTGCCACATTTCCATGGAGATTTAAACCCACACCAGTGTGTCGCCAGTGTTTTACAGAAAAGGCTGAGCCTTTTAGCTCAAACACTGCGGTAAATCCTGTACAGAAATGCATAATGGGTATTTTCTCTCTCAGGGGGCAAAAAGGATATTGTTTTGCGGCACCAAGATTTTATCAAAGGTTTTTCCAAGGGCAGCAGACTTTGGCTCGGCTAAGTCATTTCAACGTAGTTCATGAATTATTCATACTAACTACAAGGTCAAGAAGGGAATAGCGGACATTGTTCCCCCTACTGAATTGAGTTTGTTCACTCACTACATACACACCTTGTTGCAGTATACTCCATTACGGAAGGTTATGAATACATTACTGACACACAATTTAGCTCTGGGTACAGAGTCTGTCCAAGGCTCAGAAAGTAGTGGAGGAAGAAATGTCCTTTGAACTATCAGTAAAGCTCTCTGCAGGAGATCCATCCAGACTATACCCTGTGGGGTCACTGCTAAACCCAGCCCAGGATGAGTGCACTCTGGGTGGGGTAAAGAGCAGGGAGAGGTTGCCTGTCTCAGTCTAGCTCCAGAGGTCATGTTTCTCAAGTGGGCATTGCATCAATACCACCGAGTTGTTTCCGTCCCTAGACTAGAGAGGTGTGAAAAGACCTTTGAAGCGGTGCCCGACATAGCTCCGTCGCTCTCTGCCGTTCCAGATGTGTTGCTGTGCAGAGGGTGTGTGTGTGCTTGTGGAATTCAATGCGTACAGAATGTGCTTCGCAGTCCTCTAAAGTAACTTATGGAATCATTTATAACAGTCTGTAGATTCTATTACATGAATGCCATTATTCTGTAAAGTATTTCTTAGTGTGTGATTGTTTGTCTGAATGAGTTAGCACAGAGACTTGTGTACCAAGTGCCAGCAAACAATAGACTGATTCAGTGGATACAAGTGAAAAAACAGAAGAGACGATTGTAACGGAAACCAATGTCCTGCATTGCAGCAGGAAACTCGGGCAAAGAGAAGGGAGGTGGAGGGCGATCAGGAAAGAGGAGGGCCTATACCCTACTGTAGGCCTGTCCAGTGTGTAGACTCCTCCCACCACCCCTGTGGAATTTGCATGTGTGACTCCCTCTCCGTCTCTCTGTCTCTCTGGGTGTGTGTCTGTCAGGACAGCATTCTTGAATCAGTGCTGGGCGATGCAGGGCTGAGCTCACCACATTCTCCGCTGCCTCAGAAGAGCGTAGGATCACAGAGGAAAAGAGAGAAAGAAAGAGAGGGATATAAAAAGGTTGACTGCCTAACTACAGTGCTACTTGCACTATATTGTGGATGTGTCAGTGAACTGGAGGATAAAGTAAGTGGGAAAAGGGTGTTGATGGTAGTTCCTGTGGGTGTTCATGCATTTTGTTTGTGTGTTTGGGTCAAGGTTAGGGCTAGGCGGTTTGTAGGTTTCTGTGTATGAGGGTATGTATGTGTCTGTTTATGAGGGTATGTATGTCTGTGTATGAGGGTATGTATGTCTGTTTATGAGGGTATGTATGTGTCTGTTTATGAGGGAATGTATGTGTCTGTTTATGAGGGTGTGTATGAGTCTGTTTATGAGGGTGTGTATGTGTCTGTGTATGAGGGTATGTATGTGTCTGTTTATGAGGGTATGTATGTGTCTGTGTATGAGGGTATGTCAGTGTCTGTGTATGAGGGTATGTATGTATGTCTGTGTATGAGGGTATGTATGTCTCTGTTTATCGGGGTATGTATGTGTCTGTGTATGAGGGTATGTATGTGTCTGTGTATGAGGGTATGTCAGTGTCTGTGTATGAGGGTATGTATGTGTCTATGTATGAGGGTATGTGTCTGTGCATGAAGGTGTGAAGGTGTTTGTCTGTTTCTTTGAATGGTTATCATGACTTTGAGTGTTATTGGGTCAGGTTGTGGTTAGGCAGCTATTGGAGGTTTTTCAATGTATAGTGTGTGGACTCTGTTAATGATTCCTAATCTCTTTTCTCCTGTTAGGATTCTGGCACTCTGCTCTAGGCAGCCTGCGAAGGACAACCTCTCCCTCTCGCCCTCCACCACAGCGCCCTGACAGAGACGGTGACAACCAGGGTGCAGAGAGGACACAAGGGAAACAGAGTGTGACTCGCCACAACAGCGTTCCTCCAGCTCGTCCCCCTTCCTCCTCCTCCTCTCGCCTGGAGAGAAGCCAGTCCAACGGGGCTCTTTGCTTCGTCAACCCCCTCTTCCTCCAGACTCACCGGCGGCTTGAGGAAGACCCTCCATCCTCTTCCTCCTCTCCTTCCCCCTACGTCACACACTCTACCCCCAGCCCAGGAACTACCGGTGGGACGCCTTCGGCCCCTGTCACTGACCCCAACGTGAACAGGAAGTCACGCCCACCTCGGCCCCCGCCTCCCCATTCCCTCTTATTCCCGCCCCCCCGTTCCCTCTCCCAGCGCCGCCAAGCTCCCCCTCCCCCCACCCCTCTACCCCAGAAGCCCAAGAGCAGCATGCCCGAAACGCCCGCAGCCATTGTTGTCACCAGGCAACCACTGCAACCTTCATCCAATCAGAACCTTCGACCCACCCCTCGCCCTCCCATGGGTGCCAGGCACAGCAGCCATTCCAAAAAGATGACAAGCAGCGCCGCCATCCCTGTGCCCCACCAACACCCTCAGCACCCTCCTCCCCCACGCCCCAATAAACCTGACATCGACGCCCACCGGTGCCACATCGCTCTTGATGACGAAACTATTGCCAAGGCTCTGTCCCATGCCAAGCTTCCCCCTTGCCAGACACCAGCCATACCCGCTCCCTCCATAGTGGGAAATGGTGCTGGTAGCTCCCCCAGCCCTCCGGGTAAGACCCCCAGGCGAGAGGGACAAGAGGGGAGGCTGAGCGACATGTCCATCTCCACCTCTTCCTCAGATTCTCTGGACTACTCCCACACTCCCCTCTCCCTCCCCGCCAGCCCCCCTCTCAGATTACGGCATCACCTTGGCAACAACAAGGACAGCAGCGACGACGAAGACCTCTGTGACGAAGAAGAGGAAGACTACGGCGTCAGCCTGGAGAACGACCTGGACCAGGGCCTCCGTCCTCCCTTCAAAGCCCACCGGAGAGGGGTCGGGGTCAAAGTTGCGCTGAACTTCCGGAAAGTTTCTGGAGTCTTCAGCACGTTCATGACCCCAGAAAGGCGAGCCGTGAGGAGGATAGCGGAGCTCTCCAGGGACAAGAGTTCCTACTTTGGATGCCTGGTTCAGGATTATATCAGTTTTGTACAGGAGAATAAGGGGTGTCATACGTCAGGCTTAGACCTCCTGCAGACCCTCAGACAGTTCATGACCCAGATGAAGGCCTACTTGACACAGAGCTCCGAACTGGACCCGCCCATCGAATCCCTCATACCCGAGGATCAGATAGGTGAGTTTGTGTGTGTGGGGTGGGGGGGGGGGGGGTGTCTTTATGGCCTACTGTACATATCATTGAAACTCAGGCTACAAGGAAGCTGGTGTGTGGGTAGATACATACGTACTTCACATGAACGTCTGTATGAGTGTGTGGTTGTGGGTGTTTCTCATATCCCAATTATTTGCTCATGTTGGCTCTCTATCCGAGCACTTCAGCTCTAATAGGGAAGTAATACCTAAAAACTAGTTTCACAGTGACCTAATCCACTTACAACATATTTACAGTGATAAACTGTCAAGACTTAGTCTACGTACATGATGAAAATTAGCCCAGCTATTTGAAGCACTCCCTATTAGTCCATGTTAAGACAGACTGGTTATAGAAACCAGTGTTGGGTTACGGAGATGCCAGTGAGATGCCAGTGAGATGCCAGTGTACCCTCCCTTCCCTACAGTCAGTTATTCCTGGCCTCTCCAGCTTGGCACAAATTCACACAGTTGTGCCAAATGCCAAGCTTCTTTCGTGGTTCAATTGGAATGGCAAAAATTACAATTATCTCCCAACCAAAATCCCTAAATGTCAGGGATTCTTTTAATGTGGGACCAAATATGGTGTGACTTACTAGTGACAGAAAATAGGCCTAGTTAGAGGAGGCTACAATACGTAGTCCTCATTTTGACGACACGGAGCTGAAGCAAGCAAGTGATAATGTTTGACAGTAAAATTGTGATGGAGGCTGACTTAGCCAATGTTGTCAAATAGGGTTTTCATTGAGTTTGGGCTGAATACGTATTTGCATGATTATGTAGCCATAATTTTACACTCGTCTCTTTTCCCTTGTTCTTTGTAAACAACAACAGCCAAGCATTGTTCAGAGAAGAAGTGGTTGTTGGAGTGGTAGCTGACCTCTCTCTCTCTCTCTCTCTCTCTCTTTCTCTCTCTCGCTCTCTCTCTTTCTCTCTCTCTCTTTCTCTCTCTCTCTCTCTGTCTCTCTCCCTCTCTCTTTGTCTCTCTCCCTCTCTCTCTTTGTCTCTCTCCCTCTCTCTCTTTGTCTCTCTCCCTCTCTCTCTTTGTCTATCTCTCTCTCTCTCTGTCTCTCAATTCAATTCAATTCAAGGGGCTTTATTGGCATGGGAAACGTGTTAACATTGCCAAAGCAAGTGACTCTCTCTCGTTCAACTTAGAAGTATGCCAGGTAATAAACATAACAATAAAAGACGACCAATGCTCTCGATAGGTCTATGCATACATTTACTAAACCAGGCACATTAACATTCTGCGACCCAAAGGACAGTAACATAGGCTAGGATGTTCCGTGTTTGCCACCAGATACAATGTTTACAAGGTTTAGTCTCGACTAGTAACACAAATGGGATTCCTGTATAGACAGACAGACTGACGTAATGGTGAAAGCCGCAGGCTATGGAAGGCTTTCAGGAATAGAGAAGTGAAGCTTGGACCGTGCTCTCCTACACTCACTGTTGACATACTATGTCAGTGTAGACTGTATACTGTATGTATAAGAGGCGTTAGGTCAATGCGTTAAGTCAATGCTGAGACCAAGGTATCTCTTCCAGATGAGCCCTGTGTAGCACCACAATACACATTAAAATACAGTAAACACAATAGACCTCATATTCATATACACAATAGTATATGCCTTATTATACACAACAACAAAAGCTAATCATAAAAAACTAGACACATTCTTCAGTATGACGAGGTCCCCTAACAGTGATGAAGGACGTCTGGTTCTATGTAGAACCCTTCTTGCCTTCCAAAGAAACATCAAAGAACCCTCTCTTCCAAAAACAATGTAGAATGTTCAAGGTTGTAGGTAGAATCATTTGGCTTACAAAGGACCCTTGTCTTCCAAAAAGGGTTCTTCTGATCAAACTGGTTCTTGGTAGAACCCTATCTCTCCACAAAGAACCCTTTTGGAACCCTTTTTTCTAAGGAGTGTAGCCCATTGTTGCCCAAGACTTACAGTGTAGCCCAAGGCTTTACAGAGGAGGTATAGCAACATAACAAACATTGCCCAACATACCAAGGAGTCAAGGTCCTGAGAGGAAACCAGCAGTAAGGAAGTGTAGAGAGACGTGTGTGTGTGTTTACTTCATGTGTATGAACTACTAACCAGTGTGTGTTTATCCAGCTCCTGAGTCCATGTTAATAATCTACCTACCTCTCCATCTATTCAGAATCATATTTATTTTATTAGTTGTAGCCGACAGTAAGACGCTACCCAGTTTTTACCTTGGTTGACATTGCTTTGCTAAACTGGCTCATTTACATATAGGAATATAGTGCTGTGTAGTCTGTAGGGAGTGGGGAGTTTTCTAACCTTACACTTCCCCAAATCTACCTCTTTTTATCTTTCTTTCTCTATCTCTCTCTGTACACCCCCCTCTCTGTACTCCCCTCTCTCTCTCTCTCTCTCTCTCTCTCTCTCTCTCTCTCTCTCTCTCTCTCTCTCTCTCTCTCTCTGTACCTCTCTCTCTGTACCTCTCTCTCTCCCTGTACCTCTCTCTCTCTCTCTCAAGCTCTCTGTACCTCTCTCTCTCTCTCTCTCTCTCTCTCTTTCTCTCTTTCTCTCTTTCTCTCTCTCTTTCTTTCTCCCAGCTCTGTTTTCCTGGAAAACCCAGCATTGCTCATGTCAAACACCATAAAGCAGTCCTCCTTTCTTGACTTCTGCTACTCTCAGGTTTTCCACACAATAGGCCACTAGATTAATTTGGATGAAGTCCTTTTGCATGATACAGTGGCGTTAACCAATGCAAAACTACGGTTCAGTACCCAGCTGCCGGCTACGGTTCATGGGCTCTGTCACCGCTAGTTAATCAGCAGCAATGACTGAGAAACAGTTATTTGCTTGAAAACAGGTTGCACCGCTTCGCTGACCCTGATTTTATACAGTTTGAGGTCAGATGAAAAATAATAGAATAGGCTACGTGATGGATGTGAGCTATTGTTTTATCAAACTGTGAACTTTGTGTTCAAGGATGTATCCATTATTCTCCCGGGGATCTTGAGGTGATGTCCGTTAGTGCAGGTTCAGCTATGGTTATGGCTGGGTTATGTTTTAGGGCGAGGCAGTGGAAGTAGCTCTTCACAGCGTACGCACCATCGTACAGTAAAATGCTATTGCATGGTCAAACTGCATCTGGGTCAGTTTGTGTTTTTTAATGGTTGTGGATGGTATTTATTTTACGGCATGACTTTTTACAGCGTTTACGTTTACCGTTTTATTGCGGAAAAGCGTTTGCAGTGGCATGAGATTTACCCCCTTTAAAAGTTTGAAATGTGAAGCTCTTATGTAACGGAGAGTTTTACCACATCCTCCTAATTGTGTGAAACATTGATCGAACTCCAAAAAAAAGACGAAGAAAGCCCTGCACACGGCAGTGTGTCTTGATCCAGTTTAGATTTATTGAACTCCATTGACGACTCAATATGGGCCAAGCCAGTTTGGGGAAGCAGCCACTAACTCCCAACGTGTCTGTGTGTTTTATCTCTAGACTCTGTCCTGGAGAAGGCCATGCACAAATGTGTGTTGAAGCCGCTGAAGGGCGTAGTGGAAGTGGCCCTGCACGACTTCCAGGTGAGCTTTGTCTTCCATTGCAGCACCTGATAGAATCATAGTTGATTCGGAAAGTTAGTAGAACGTCAGTCAAGGAGCTCATGTCTTTTAACAGGATATATTTTATATGCAGTGTTTACACTAAGGAGAATCCTGAAATTGATGTCACCATAACCACAGGTCTGAGAGGTTTTCTCCCCTTCTGGTAATGACATTTCTATGATGGAAATAGAACAAATAGAAGGAACAATGATCATAGAAATGTAATTAATAGATGGCGATCATGACCATGATGATGATTCATAACCTTGTTTGTCTAGTAATTATATATCTATAACCATAACCTTGACCTTCCTCTCTCTCCTCTCCCATTTAAGCATTGGGGCTTTGTCACTTCTTATAGCTAAACTTCTACGCTCATAACCTTCTCCTCCTTCCTCTCCTCCTAGGTGAGCAGTGGAGGCTGGCAGCAGCTGAGGGAGAACCTGGCCCTGGCTAAGACCCGGAGGCCCCAGGACCTGGGTGTGGACGGGGCCGTGCCCCCTGACCCCATGGCCATCGAGAAGATCCGCCACAAGTTCCACAACATGAGGAAGATGTACTCCCCGGATAAGAAGGTGTCGCTGCTGCTCCGAGTGTGTAAACTCATCTACACCATCATGCAGGATAACTCAGGTAGGTGGGATTGGGGGGAGGATGTGTTTTGGGAGAGAGGGTGCATGTGCAGAGAGTGTGGATGAGTTCCACATATATGTCTATAGTGTACCTTGTTGTGTATTACACAAGATTGGGATCAATTCCATTTAAATTCAGTAAATTCAGGAAGGAAACTAAAAAGCACTTTTTCTTAATTCTTCTGTTTGATAAAATATTTTAGAAATTCTATTGAAATTCTATTGACCCCTAACCCTGTTTTATCTGCATGCTTCTGAGTGTGTGTGTTTGTGTGTTCATGTGTGTGTTTTCATCTGACCACACCTTTCCTATACCTCACCTTGCCTTTCCCCGCTGTGTAACTCTCTCTCAGGGTGGATGTACAGGGAGGATGACT
This sequence comes from Oncorhynchus mykiss, assembly GCF_057628025.1. Lineage (NCBI taxonomy): Eukaryota > Metazoa > Chordata > Actinopteri > Salmoniformes > Salmonidae > Oncorhynchus > Oncorhynchus mykiss. Next base: position 5,380,971 of record NC_143038.1, on the reverse strand, counting down.
TCCTGCCCATACTGGCCTACGTCCTGGCCCATTGTGACATGCCTTTATCTCTCTCTCTCTCTCTCTCTCACTCTCTTTCTCTCTCTCCTCTCTCGTCTCGCTAGTCGCTCTCTCTCTCTTGTCTCTTCTCTTCTTTCTCTCTCTCTCTCTCTCTCTCTCTCTCTCTCTCCCCCTCTCACTCTCTCTCTCTCTCTGTTCTCTCTATCTCTTCTCTCTCTCTCTCTCTCTCTCTCTCTCTTCTCTCTCGCTCTTGCTTGTCGCTCTCTCTCTCTCTTGTCTCTTCTCTTCTTTCTCTCTCCTCTCTCTCTCTCTCGCTCTCCTCTATCTCTCTCTTCTCTCTCTCCTCTCTCGCTCTCTCTTCTCTCTCTCCACTCTCTCCACTCCCTCTCAATTGACTTCAATTCAATTTGCTTCATTGGCATGACGTAAGAATGTACATATTGCCAAAGCTTACTTTGGAGATGTACAATATTAACATAAAAATAATAATAATCTGTCTCTCTCTCTCAGGGAGGATGTACGGAGCAGATGACTTCCTACCAATGCTGACCTATGTCCTGGCCCAGTGTGACATGCCTCAGCTGGACACTGAGATCCTCTACATGATGGAGCTGCTGGATCCCACACTGCTGCATGGAGAGGGTAGGTCTCCCATCACATAATGACACTGGATTCAATACCACAGTATACAGTTTACCTGGACTGATCATTGAAGAGGGGAGGTCTACCTGTCTGTCTTCTCCAACTGATCTATCGCTACCTTTTATCTATCAGAATGAGTCAAGCTCGTGTTGTGTCACGCTGCTAAGCGACCCAGTGAACTGGCCGTCTTGCAAAGTTTTGTGGTGACAGATTTCACCTTCACACCTTCACACCTTCACCTTCACACAAGTACAGGAGGCAGTGTCTGGACTGACAATAGATCTGCCTGGCCCAATCATAGTCCAACTTCAGGAACTTGGGTCAGGACAACACAATATGGTCAGTTCTCCTGTGTGTCCGTATCATAAACCACAGTAAAAACGCAGCCCTACCTCACTTTAACTCACAGTAATATTAGATCTAGACAGGTCTATAAAAAATTAAATCTAGTATCTTGGTACACTCTACCTAACATCATTTTTTTCTGCAATAAACAGGCAATTTATCTCAAAATCAAGTTCACAACCATGCATATGTGTTAGCTCAGGTCGTGCAAGGCAACTACAGGTCAAGTTCAAGCCCAGACTGGAAGGCAGGCTTGGTAGGAAACAATTGTGTTCCACAGGAAGACGATGTGAATTGGAATGTTCATAAGGTGTGGGTGGGTTCCCTTGGAAAAGGTATTGTCCCTCTAGTTAGTGGCTTCCTGATGATTATCTTACAAAGGGCACTTCCTCTAGTCCATTGTCCTGTTTTCAGTCCCAAACACACTGTAGGAGTGCAATGCGATATACTCACGTATAAACCAGAATGTATTCTTCACCAACATACAGACCGTATACGTCATTTTCCACCTCGTATAGCCTCGTTGACACATTAACACGACCACAGTCAAACTGCAGCATGCCCATATTGACATGTATTATATTTCTCTTCCTGGGTCTCCTCCTTCCCTGCCTGCTCTCCCCTTCTCCCCAACCTTCCCTCTCCCAGGTGGCTACTACCTCACCAGTGCGTACGGGGCCATGGCTCTCATCAAGAACTTCCAGGAGGAACAGGCAGCCAGGGTCCTCAGCTCCGAGGCCAGAGACACCCTGCACCAGTGGCACCGCCGACGCACCGCCCAGCGCACGGCACCCTCCGTGGACGACTTCCAGGTATCGCCCTGAACCCCATCCGACCCCCCCCACCCCAGGCAGTGAGTTTGAAAGAACACCCCCCTAAAACGCCTCCCCCGAGACGGGGACTGAATCTGCATGGCTCCAGTGTGAAGTTTCCCTTAAGTACAGATCTAGGATCAGCTTTCTTTCCCCCAGTCCTAACCTTAACCATTAGTGGGGGGAAATGCAAAACTGACCCAAGATTAGCGTCAAGGGGCAACTTCACTCAACACCAATCTGCATGAGATGCGCCGGTGGTGACATGCCGAGACTATCCCTCTACATCTGGATCTGTATTCAAAAATGATCTGGAACTATGAAGACACTTTTGGAAGAAAAATATGTGTTTGATTTCCGGGTTAGGGAAGGTCAAGAAGGGAGTGATATTGAGAAGGAAGCTGATAGGTAGATGAGGTAGGACTAATCTAATGCATGTGATTGTGCGCTAATGTCACGTTGTCTTGGTTTTTCTCTGTTCGCTCTGAAATGGCTGTGTCTTCCTGTAAACACCATACAAATAATAGAGGCTATAGAGTCGTACCAAAGCTACTTCATCTTTCTCCCTGTGTGTCTTAAAAAAAAAAAACATTCCTGTGTATTTGTGTCTCAGTTCTGATCCTGCATGAGCACCTGCATATAACTGATATCCGTGTAATGTTCTCTGTCTCTCTTTATGTCATTTTCTCCCATGTATTTTTGCATGTGTATATTTTATATCTGTTTTGCATGTTTGCATACATGTATATTTGGATCAATGATACCTGTATCACATTCCTTGTATCCCTTCTCCTTCAGAACTACCTGCGAGTCGCCTTACAAGAAGTCAACAGCGGCTGCACAGCCAAAACCCTCCTAGTCCACCCGTACTCCACCACCGAAGAAGTATGCTCGCTCTGCGCCTACAAGTTCAAAGTTCATGACCCCGAGAACCACTCCCTCTTTCTCATCACTGAGGCAACCAGTCAGCAGCTAGCCCTGGACACACACCCCCAGCGAATCAAAGCGGAGATACACAGCCACCAAAACTCGCAACCCTTCCATTTTGTCTACCGCAGAGTGCCCAACCTTAACCTGTGTATACCAGCTATCCCAGCTAACCAACACAATGGCAACTGCCTACTGCCTAGCCAATTGGATGAATGAAACTGAATTGAAATGAAATAAAAAATATTATTGATCCCTAGAGGGGACATTGGATTTTTCACTAGTGTACAAACACATACAGGAACAATTCAGACTCATACATCAGCACACATAGACCTGAGAGAGCACTGATGGAGGGTGGAACAAGTACTGCTGAGACTGAGGCAGTCCTAATATGGACACCACGCGGGTATGATGGAATGATACTGAATGGTGATACTGAGGATGTCCTAATATGGACGTGTATCCATAGAATGGTAGTGAATGGCGGAAATTGAAAAAATACACTGTATATTTCAACTATAGGGTCAGAGAATGTTGCTGTGTGTTGTGAAGGGATCCTAGACTACTCAATGGAAAAAGTAGTTCCTATTCTTCTAAAAGGAGACAGAAAGAGGAAGCAGGTGTGGAGAGAAGTGTCTGGTGTCTGCATGCATTTCACTCTCTTTTTTGGGATACGGCACGTGAGCGTCAGGAGTTGGTTGGTCAAGTCCAGTGTCGGGTCAGCTTGGACTTTGTGTTTCCTAAAGAAGGAGCACAAAATGGCCGCCGCAGAGCCCTCCATACTCTGATACGCGCGCTCTGAGAACTGACTGACGTTTCTAGTAGTATGACTGGGGCCTGAAGTATACTTTTTTAAGAAACACCCTTGTGTGACTCTTTTGTGAGGTCATCGGACCAGGAAGTTCTCTTACATCACATCCTCATGGTCTGTTTTCGTTACAAGGACAAATGTACATGCATGCTCCTCTTGCAGAAGTCAGTGTATCTGACTGTCTTCTTCTAACACTGGGACCTGGTTAGAGAACGCTGAGCTTCTGCTCCTTTCCGGTGCTTGACTTGGGCAGGAGCTCATCGAAGCTAAGTACCTGCACCTCAAATGTTCTGCTGCTTGAGCTCCTGTTCCTCTTATAGAATATTAGCTCAAAAGTATTGTGGAGCCCCTGCACCTGAATTTGAACAGTACCGGCAGCCAGAATCAAGTCCAGCGCTGCTGCTTTCTATCCAGGTCAACACATAGAATGGGATGACCCGACTGTGTGATCTCACAGTTGTCTTTTACATTACCTCTGGGGCTTGATTCAATCCGTATCACCGAAATCCAGCGCTATAGCGGAAGGTTGACGTTTATTGTCATTGAGTCTTGCCCTGGGAGCAGCAGTGAGCGATTTCCGCTAGATGGGCCAGCTGCAAAGCCAAAATTGTCTAATTCGTAAAAATTCATGAAAACTAAATGTAGCTTTTTGGTCATAATTTAAGGTTAGAGTTAGGCATTCGGGTTAGCGGTGTGTTTAAGGTTAGAGTTAAGGTTAGGTTTTTATGACTTTGTGGCTGTGCCAGCTAGTGACCACTCTGTAGAGCTGACTCCAGAGCAAGATTCATGACAATAAATGCCAACCTGCATTTAGCATGCTTGATTTCTGATTGAGCTGACAAAATGCAGTTTACTATGAATGCAGTCTCCATAAACGTGGGAACATTGCCATTAAATGTAAATCGCGCTATAACTTTGAACTTCAGCGATATGGTTGAATCAATGTTGTTTCCACATCATTTTTTTTAAATCATTGAAAAAACGTGGATAGACATTGAATTGACGTCTGTGCCCAGTTGTCCTGGTGTGATGTGTGAAGAAGCTAAACAGATGCTTTGCGATGGTTGGCTGGACTTTCATGTGGATTTGGCGACCCCTGCAAGATAATTGAAGAATGGCTTGCAGCAGAATGGACATCATATCAACTTGCGTACTCTTGAGTTTACAACCTAAATGTAATTTGCAATGCCATTATATTCAAACAAAAGAGAAACCCGCAGACTGCTCTTGCTGGTATTACTTGTTTTGAAATATGCTTTAATAAGAGCAAGAGCAATGTGCAGGTTTCTCTTTTCTTTGCGGTTATCATATTCCCTCGCACCTGCAACCAGATAAGTCAGATGTGCGAGTGTTTTTTGAAATAAGAAATACAATTATATCAAATTATATAAGTGAATATATTTTTGTGTAGCATTTTGTCTGATTATTTTGCTGCAGTTGCTGGTCAACTGTAGACAACGTAAAAGTGTAAGATTGTGTTTTTATAGGAAAATTCTATTTTATTTGGATTGAAAACGTAACCAGTGTGTTCCTGAGATCATTTCCCCCACATGCCGTACGATTTTATGCCAGTAAATTAAACCAATAAATATTTTGGAGACAGAATCTGAATTGACTCAACTAAACGTGTGTCTATATCAACTGTCTCAGCAAATGGGAATGACTGTATTCAAAGTTGTACTGGAAAGTTGATATTGTATTTGTTGTTGAGAATATGCTATTTTTGTTTCTGTCTGTTATCTATAGGGGTCACTGGTTCCTTATCAGCTATTGAGAAGAGATTTGAATCTAAACTAATTTCCCCTTGAGGATGAATAAAGTACAATCTCATCTCAGTCAGTATTAGTGTGTATTACTGAGAGAGTTTGGTGATCTCTAAAAAGAGAACGGTCAACCGTTTTATTGAGATAAGTATTGTACAGTCAGTTGATATAATGGTAATCATTCGGTAACGACATAACCATTTCTAACCATTTTAATACTGCACATACTGACATTCTCCTGACACACTTTGTGATTGCTAACACCTGTATGATTTTCTTCCGTCACTGTTTTGCCCTATTCGAAACGTGACGAGTAGAAATTGATATGTAGTATGTTCGAATAATATTAAAACACTACTGCTAAACCAACCAAACTGTATTTTTAATCTTGTATATATTCTGGGGGATTTTTTTTTTTAAATGTATTTTTCGAATTGTAATGCAAAGAAAGTTGATGAAATATATGCGAGATGGTGTTGGGTGTCCTCCCCCAAAAGCCCTGTAGCCTTTCTTTGACTATTGCACCCATTAAAACTAAAACTCCCTATTATGGGGTTCTTTTGTTGACTCTGAGTGACCATTTGTTGCCATGTTGGACTAAAGTAGGAGTGAATATACTTTAATAAGAAATAACATGCATCTAAAATGTTACTCCACAAACAGTTACTGTCGTTTGTCTTTGAATAAAAACACCACAATGTAATCCATTTGAACAGTTTTATTTGTCGATTACATTTAGCAAATCACAAATGTGAAAAATGAAATGCAGAAATTAGTATGTGTGTAAATATATCCATGATATAAACAAGAGTCGTTAAAGCTAGATCGGACACAGTATGAACCTCCTTCGGTGCATTCAGTGGGATATGTGCCTTTACGCATGAATCAATATCTTCTTATCTCCTCTCCTTTCTTTTGCATGTTTTTCGATCTGGTGTTGTTTGCCATAAGCATATGGTGGCCAACACTTCAACTGTCTCTTGACTTTAGACTAGAGCCTTTTCAGACTCCAATGCGTGATTACAGTTTTTTTTTCTGAATGCTTAAACACTAACAGTGATTCTTGAAGCACTATCTCTGAAACCATTAACACTTGTAGCCGATGCATTTACCAAGTGTGCCAAACTGAATGCACGTTCTCTGCTTTACACTGAGTTTGTAATTTTATAACACACTTTTTTTGCAAAACTGTAAACACCACCCACTGCTTTTACACTCAGTTTGCAATTTAATAACACACTTCTAGCAAAACTGTAAACATTGGTCTCTACATTGCTACACTATTTCGCCAATTGCCTTTCCACGTTGACACATGGGAAAACACTTTTAGATAATGAGTTCACTTACAAATCATAGCTTGAGAACTATACATAGGCCACTGGTAAACATTTGGTTTGGACAACAATGGAGGCCAATATTGGACAGAGAGGAAGAGGGGTGAGAACTGGAGGAGGACGAGGAGGTGAAGAAGTAGGAGGAGGAGGAAGAGGTGAAGTAGGACGGGGGAGAAGGAGAGGAAGGGGAGTCAGGAACACAATAACGGATGAAATCATGTTGTCAGCCATGGGATGAGCATGAGGGAGGCTGGGCAACGGGTTCAACCAAATCTGAGCCGTTATACTGTTGCAGGTATCATCCGGATATTTCGAAATGAGAACCGGTAAGCATCTGTAAGGGCTGTAGTCTTACTGGTACAGTAATATGTACTGTACTTTCGTAATGAGAAGGATCTATCACTAAAACCATTCAAATGTTTTAACAGAACTGCAAGAAAACCCGTATCTGGTGGAAGAGGTGGACTGCTCACCCCAGAGCTGGAGACCCACATTGTGGTCATTGCAAATAACTGTATCAGACTCAGAGACCTGCAGGACCACATAATGGTAGATAACACCATATTCCTAAACGTCAACAGAGTGAGTCCTAAACGTCAACAGAGTGAGTCTCTGCACGGTCGTCTACTGAAACGCAATAGAATTAGGATGAAGCAGTCTCTTTCGAAATAAACTCAGACTGTGTAAAACAACTGAGATATGAGTATGTGCAGGTAAACTATACTATCCTAGCATTGGTACTGGATCTGGAAGTGTATGGTGCTACATAATATTGACTGATCCCTGTCTTTTCATACTGTGCTACATTGTTTTGTCTTGTCTCTTTCAGAGAGACATGGAGCTAGAAGCAGATGCAGTGCAACATGAGCTAATATATGTGGATGAGGCAGGTTTCAAACTTGCAAAGACAAGGGGCCGCGACAAAAATATAGTCGGACACAGTGCCATCATCAACGTATCGGGACAACGTGGTGGCAACATAACAATGTGTGCGGCTATTAGTCAAAACGGAGTCCTTCGCCATCATGCAATCCTAGGCCCATACAACACTGCACACATCACATTTCTGGACACCCTCCACAACAGACTAATCCCCAATGGCCAGGGGCCAGAGTAGCCCAGGTACGTTATCGTCTGGGACAATGTTAGTTTCCACCCGGCTGCTGTGGTCCGCAATTGGTTCACAGGTCACCCACCCACTTTTCATCGCTCTCCTCATACACTCAGTTCTTGAATCGTATTGAAGAATTCTTCTCTGCATGGCGTTGGAAAGTGTATGATCGCCAGCCCCACCAACGCATAGCCCTTCTACAGGTATTGGAGGAGGCTTGTGGAGACGTCGATCAGCGGTCATGCCAGGCCTGGTTACGGCACTCCAGGCAATACTTTCCGCGCTGCCTAGCTCAAGACAACATCGCATGGGATGTGGATGAAGTCTTATGGCCAGACCCACAAAGAAGGTGAGATGTAGCCTATTATTTTTCTATTCTTTTTTTTTCTAGCACAAATGTTTTTTGTTTTCTTCTACTGCGCTTTTGTTGTTTGAGGAGTATTAGAATATTTTGAGAATAAAAAACAACTTTTCCCCCTTATTTGTATTGACAGTGTGTTACGTTTGGAATACACATCCATAATTTACACATTTGGATACCTATGTGTATGAGTGTTTAAAACATGACAACTTTATTGCAAACTGCGCAGCAGGGCATGTATACCGTCAGTTCGTATTTGGTGCTTTGTGTCTAACGACTCTCCTCTTCTTCTGACGAGGAGTAAGAGATGTCGGACCAATGTGCAGCGTGGTAAGTGTCCATTTTAATATATACAACTGAACACTACAAAATAATAACGTGACTGAACAAACGAAAATCGAACCAGTCCCGTATGATACATACACAGGAAACAATCACCCACAACTCAAAAGTGAAACCAGGCTACCTAAATATGGTTCTCAATCAGGGACAACGATTGACAGCTGCCTCTGATTGAGAACCATACCAGGCCAAACACAGAAATCCCAAAACATAGAAAAAGGAACATAGACAACCCACCCAACTCACGCCCTGACCATACTAAAACAAAGACATAACAACAGAACTAAGGTCAGAACGTGACATCGTTTGCTTATTGAAATGTATCGATGCAAAAACACATTTATTTTAAAGAGTTTGAAGAGTTTTGCAAGAATTGTTTGCTTTTGCAAGAGATGTATAACGTTTTGCTGGTTTGTTGTAAGGTTTTGTGGTTAGTGTGTAGAGTTTAGTAAAAATAGCCTATAGTTTCAAAGATGGTGCCTAAGCAATCAGAAAAAAATGTAATGCGATAGCCTGGCAAACTCCATCTCAAGTGATCCATATAAACTCTGGAGCAGCGGTCTAAAATGTGTTGGCTTTCCAACTCATCATGGATGTCCTCAGTGGCTATATCGTGGGATCTCTGGTCTGAGTAAATGGCCGGTCAGCGCAATGACGTCCAAGTGTATATAGCAAATCATCAAAAATAGGGTGCAAGGTGGGCGTTTCTTCCCTGTGAGAAGGACCACAGTGATCCCGACATGATGTCATAGTATCGGGAAGTAGGGATGCTGAGGGTGTTGCGTCACCCCCTGATAAATTAGAACGTTTTTTTTTTGTATTAATAAGCAACAATTATTTTCACAAAAGTAGTGCAGTGGGCCTTTACTAGTCCTGTATTAGTGGACTGATATGGCCATCTGAAGCACACGCAACATTTTCATTTGATGAGTGATAATTAACCATGGATTGATTATTCAACGTTGCTCATATCTCTCACCCATGATCGTCCATCTAACTAAGTGGCACGAGTTTCGATGTGAATTTCGACGTGCTGTTATCAGCTGGGGGAAGACAAGACGAACTGTGCAGTGGGGAACGAACAATAGACCTACCAACATCAGAAAGCTGTCCTTGGTGTAAGAGTTGTGTAATTGTATTTTTCGTTTGTGATATTGAAATTAGTGTGTTAACCACACAGGTCTATTTAGATGAAGGAAAATATGTTTCCAAATGGCTAATTAATTCATTTTTTTTTTGTAATTAGTTCATTCTATTCACTATAGGGTAACTAACGATGACACTTCCCAAACTGTGGCAAAGTCAATGCCACATGTCTAACCTATGCAGAGTTCTTCTTCCCCCTGGCACTAATGTCATCACTGTTCAACTGAACCGTGATGTCAACATATAGGTCTATGTTTAAAAAGTCAAGCAGCTCCTGCATCAGTGGTTTACTTCTATTATTTAGCGATTTATGTTCCTCGTGGAGCACCATGGGGAAACGTTCTAACATAGTATGCCCTCAGACTTCTAGGACCTGTGAGATAATGCACTACTAAAGGAGTTATCGATATGTTACAGTGTTCTTCCAATAAGATTTATATTGGGAAAACATCCCGCGCCCTGAAAGTACGCTTTGGAGAACATATAAACGACTATTAGACATCAGGATACAGTATCACCTTGTCAGTTGCGAGACACTTTATACAACAAAATCATTTTTATGAATCAATTGCGTTGCGATCAAAGAAGTTAATCCGCCAAGCAGAGTAGGTGATTACGACAACAAATGACTCCAAAGAGATGCCATGTGGGTATATGCATTAAATTCTGCATCTCCACACGGTTTAAACTAATAATTATATTTCACCTCCTTCCTATAGGCCAAATTTAGACTGTTACAAGAACACTGTCCTTGCAGATTTTGCATATCGTTTATGAGTTAGCCCCACATATTTATGGACGGCTGAGCCTGATATCCCTTGTGGAAAAGTATCTCGTGAATTGACATAATGTATTCAAGTGAGCAGACACCTAAGGCAATTGAATTGTCATTGGTGCCCGCTCTCATACCTTAGAATTCTGTATTTCTTTGTGACTAACTTGTTTGTATACAGGTAGACCAGAAAAGACACATCCCTGATTGGCAGATGAGTGGCAACCCTGATTAAAAGCACCTGCTACTCATCAGTTGTTCCCTAAAAAAAGCTGTTTTGAATTCAAATAAAATTGCATCTACACACTGAAGAAAGCTGTAAAGCCAAAAGTCTGTTGTACGCTATTCCTAATGCATTTCAAATCATTTTTAAAATATAGTAATTAAGTAGACCTAATCTTTATGCTACACCTTTTTGTTTGAACTCACGGCTTTTACGCACCAGCCAAGCATCTGGGACAGCGCGATGGTTCCCTTTGGATTCATATTATTCCAACCTCATAGGTTATAAATATAAAAATAAAAAAAATTAAAATTACATTTTGACTATACTACCTCTTTAAATTGTTAGTTTCCTGGCCTCTGGCTTTCTGTGTGATACTTTCAGCTAAATAAACAAATACAAATAATGTATTAAATCGTGCGGGGGTTAATAAATAATGTCTAGGTTTGGAAAAGCAGGAAGAAAAAATAACCATAAAGGACCACGTCAATGATAAGATTAAGGTTTTCCCCTACTAGTAATGTTTTTGGTATAACAAAACATTGTGACTATTTTACATGAACTCTCAATAGCCCTATTATGTTATTTTGTCGTCCCATTAATGAAGTACAGTATCATTATAGGGCATAGCCATCTGGAGACGTTTTCACCACCCACACTTCTCACTCCCCACCCCATTCATCTGCCTCTCTCCCCTCACGAGCCATCAATCAACACACAGATCGGTATGGTAGAACAAAAGTCATTTTACCTAACTTTTTCTATTGTGAATATAATTTACCTACCCCAGATAGTAGGCCTGTGTTAAGGTTCACCTACCCATTACTACTACATGCATAATTCCACAGGCCTCTAAAGCATATTTGTGTTTTTCTTGGAATAAAAACACAATTTAACCAACTTTATTTGCATAGTAGATTTAGCTAAAAGTATCACAGAGAAATAATCCCCCCCAGGACAAGCACGGTCAACTGATTTTTATTTAACTAGGCAAGTCAGTTAAGAACAAATTCTTATTTACAATGAAAGCCTACCCCAGCCATATCCGGACAACGCTGGGCCAATTGTGCGACGCCCTATGGAACTCCCAATCATGGCCGGATGTGATACAAGCCTGGCTTATAACCAGGGACTGTAGTGACGCCTCTGCGCTGAGACGCAGTGCCTTAGACCGCTGTGCCACTCGGGATTTATGCATTCACAGAAGCGCCAACTTATATAAAGAGTGCAAAACACATGTGAACCATTAAAGACACGGTAATATTCGTTGAAAATATCCATGACATGAAACAAGTACGGTATTGTGCCCTCGCCTTCAGTCTTATGCATTAATTAGTCTCTTCCTCCTCTCCTCTATTGCTCTGATCCACAGTCAGTGCACAGCTTCGAACATTTGTGGGTGCAAGACCCACAAACAAATCGGTGACACTGTGCACAGCTTTCATGGGCCTGGTTCCGTGCACACTGCGGCTTCACCTGGCACTGTGTTCTCTTCCAATTAGGGAGCTGGATGGGTGCCCGGGAAGGAGGCGGTGCGGCCTTGGCTGCCTCCTTGGCGGCTGCAGCTGCCTTCGTCTTGGCGCTCGTGTGGTTCTCACGAAGCTCCCATGCCAGATCCATGATGAAATCTCTCCTCGGGGTTGTCTTACTGGTGCACTGGGTGAACAAAACGTGCGCGTTGATAGCAGCCAGGTCAAACAGGTTGTAGAATACGGCAACAGGCCAGCGACGAGTACCCCATTTCACCGTGAACTGTCTGGCCATCTTATCCACACCAACCTGGAATAAAGTACTAAACATGAGCAAATAGCACAAAAATACAATTTGTTACAGAAGAGCACAATGCATGAAATATGGCAAGGTGCGCCTAAATGTATAGGACTAATAGCCTACATTTCTTCTGTTATAGTGCGCCAGGGTCTCTGGTTTTCTCTTTGTGTCACCGCCAATGGCAACTGTCAGATGATTAGTACTCAGGATACAGACGTTTTTTCTAGGCTTCTCTCTGTACACCGTAAGTGTTGCTTTGTCGTGCTTCTGCACTGTTGTGGAGAACAGCTCTGCTTGTGACTGGTTACATGCAGATGGAGGCAGCTCCAGTCTCGTCTTATTCACCGCCCCGACCAGGCTTGTGTTCTTGTCAATCAACTTGTTAACCAATGGCAGTGAGGTGAAGACATCGTCCATGTTGACATTTCTCCCCTCACGGAGGTAAGGTTCCATGAGTCGCATAACCATATGTTCAGGCTGCTGAGATTCACCTTTCCCCAAATACGGAAAGACATTCAGCAAGTACTTGCTGTCGATGTCAGCTGCCAACTGAAACTTCGTGCCCCACTTGTCTTGCTTTTAGGGGATGTACTACGTAAAGCGACATTTCGTTTTCGTGGGGAACCAGTGCTCCACAACGGTGATGTTCACTCCTGGCTTGTAAGAGGTAACACATCTCTGTACAAACGCGTCCCAAACTTGATTCTCAATTTGTCAGTATCCAGGCGCATGCGTCTGGTCTCTCTTGCATCAACATGCAGGTATCGCATGATCTCTCTGAAGCGGTTCCATGGCAAGGTATCTCGGAAGAAAGTGATCCCATACCTGTCTGACCAGAGGCTCTCCAAACTCGTGTTCTTTCCTCCGTACAGTCCCCGGACATACAGGAGCGCAATGAACGCTTCCAGCTCATCCACAGACATGTCCCACGTGTTGTCTCCTTTCGCTCTGTGCGCCTCAGCTACAGTACAGTCCTTGATGTGCTGCAACATCTCCATGTTACATAAACAATGAAAGCTGTCGAATGCTCTGTCGATTTTGTCTTTTGCGTAAAGTGAGGGCCTGACTACACTGGGATTCCATTATGTGCTGATAATCTACTCGGAGCATTGTCAGCAGGCAACGTGCCTGCACAGTGGGCATAATTCGGGCTCTCTTGCGCCGAGGCAGCTCAGGCTCCTAATCAGAATCGCAGTCAGAATCAGAATGTAATGAACAATTCCTCTATTGGTCATCTGAGTCGATCAAGTTCCTCCCCTCCATCTGACCCCATCTCATTCAAATCTCAGAGTTATCAGCGCTTCTCGCACCTCCATTCTCGGTCTTGCTATTGTATGAACGACTTCCGCTTCCACGCCACCCCTCTCTCGTTTTTTCCAGCTTCTTCTTCTATGATAATGGCGGCCAGCAAACAAACGTTAAAGGTGCATGCCACCACCTACTGTGCACAATCACAATGGAGTTTGTGCACAATCACGGTTTACAACATCACATTTCTAAATCCTCCTACCCAACTCCGTATTTCTGAGTTAATGAAAGAGCCCTGCTAACTTCTAACAGTACAGTTTATTTTAATGAATGTTAAAAAACGTGAACGTTTTAATACTTATCAGCAATACATGTACAATATATAAAATACAAATGTTATTAATGCATGTTCTCATTCATTTTAGAACGTTTTAAGGAGTTTAAAAAACACAAAACGCCCCAAAAAACAGTCCCCTGTGCTTGTAGTGGTATATACAGTAACTTATAACATATGTTGAATCATGCAAGGCTGATATTCAGTGAGGTGGTGATAAATGCACAAATCACTAATTGTCAATGGAATTTTAGAATTCCTGTGTTCATTGACCATTTCAATTAAAATCACTGTCTGTTTCTAAGAATTTGTAAGATCCTTATTTGCATAAAATAGACCAGTCTATCAAAAAAATTAGCCAATAGCATTTATTCTCGGAGCACGCTGCTCATAGAACCCTGTACAACAGTTTATATATCAAATATGACGTCATAGGTTTTAAAATGTCCTTCCTCCTCTCGATCAGGACAAAGCAGGTTCACAAGTTCATTCCAACTCACATACATGACACACAATATAACTGGATTAACTCCTGAAGTCTCACCATAATTTATTACCACTTTAGCAGACAGTTCCAGATACACAAAACCTGGAGGGGCTCTCGCTGTCTTATTTGATCGCCACAGAGTTATAGTTGAGTCGGTTCAAACATAAGTAAGCAAAGAGGGTCATTAACCTAAGACAACCATTGTGTAGGAAGGAATGTGTGTGTGTGTATCATTTCCAATTACCTCTTATCCATGCTACATAACCTCTTTCTTAGGAACTAACATTATTCATCAGATATTGTAAAACAGGGTAGAGTTTAATTAGTTATAGTTCTATTTAAATGTAGATATTGTTTAGTCATTATTCATAAAATTCCTAACACTAATGCCCGGACGACGCTGGGCCAACCATGGCCGGTTGTGATACAGCCTGGAATCGGAATTGGTAAAGGTGAAAATGTCTTCAAACGGATAATTCATTTATCCAGTCCCACTATAGGCCCCCAATGATGACACATTCTTGGTTAAACAAGAAAACACAATAAGGTCATTATGTAAAACATAGCATCACCCTTCTCTTCAGTGAAGGCTACATCGTATACTGTAACATCTTGGATTGACATTGATGTGCATATAAAAATACTACAATGGCCTTCGGGGTTACAGAGCATGATTGAGGCTGAAGGTACTGAGTAACATCCTTTAGTTTAGTACACAGACACTGTGGGGACATCCTAAAGGGCATCCTACTCTATAGAATTCTATATCATTCACTTTTTCAAGTTTAGGCACTTCTTTAATAAGTCTGTACAACGCTCAAATCCCAGTCTGCGCCCCGAGATAGCATCCTGTTACTTTTACAGTGAAGCACTTCACCGGAGCGAGTACAGAACTGGAAGACCAAGCCGAAGACGCCAAGATGAACCCCATCAAGCGAGTCAAGACCTCTCTCAATCGTTGATTCTAGAACAAAGAATAGTGTTACCACCATAGACACATAATCCTACAAAATAATGTTCTCATTCCATCCCTATTCTAACAGAATTGTCCACTGAGGGGTCACACAATCCAATTCTGAAAGTGTGGACACACACACAGGGATCTACAGCCACAAAAGTCATTATAAATAAATGACTAACATCATTGTAAGCTTTGATGGCATCAGTACTTACTCTAGAGTCTGTAGTTTGTAGCGTTGGTTGTCCCTGATGTCGGAGAGAATTCTCAGTCCTTCTTCTCCCGTGTCATTTCCCATCAGGCCCAGTTCTGTGATGCTGGAGCAGCTGGACTTCAGGGCTACGGCTAGGGAGGAGCAGCCCTTTACTGTGATCCCACAGCATCGCAGACTGGAGGGAGGGGGGGGGGGGGGGGTGAATGTGGCAAGAGAGACGGGGATAGAGAGAAAGAGTGGAGAAGGTCACCAGAGAGGGAGAAACTATCTTCAATTTGTTTTGGTCAACAAGACTACATAAATTGTACGAGTGATGACAATGAAAATGACAAAGTCATTTTGTGAATATGCTTATAATAATTCATTGTTTGAAGAGCGTGCGGTGTGATATCATAGACCAAGCCATGAGCTTTATAACCCTCTCTAATGCTGTTACTTACAACAGTCTCTCCAGTGTACAACACCTGGACGTCAGTCCCATGTAGAGAGTCTTCACACCGCGGTCTCCCAGGTCGTTTCCAGAGAGATCCAGCTCTTTCAGGTTGGTGAGGTTGGAGCGGAGAGCTTCGACCAGCACCCCACAGCATTTCTCTGTCAATTTACAGTCACTCAGCCTAGGTGGGGAGAGGTAATTACATTGAGAAAGTTGCCCCCCTCACACACACACACGCTAGGTCTAACCATTGCAGAACTCACCTGAGGGTCTCAAGTGAAGACAAGCAGAACAAGACATCGGCCCAGTCATCCGAGTCGCCCAGATGGTTCCTGCTGATGTCCAGCTCTTTGAGGATAGAGTTGAAATGAAACCCTCTGACTAGGGTGATGCCACAGCTCGCCACACTGGAGAGACAAGGGTAAAGAAAAATGAAACTCTTCAATATTCAGCTCCAGACCTAGGTTCAAAATACTGTCTTTCAGAGACTAAGTTTTCGCTTCAGACTGCCTGGAGAGCTAGATGGGAGGACAGGGTTTGCACTTTTGCGACTATTCTATTGGTTCCATTGTGCCAGGCAAGCTCAATCAACCCAAGTCTGACAAGTATTTGAACTCATTTCAAATAGTATTTGAACCAAAGTCTGCCAGGTTACATGGAGTAGGGGCTAGGGGAGAGTGGCCCGTACACTCTTGGTGGGCTAGCTAGCTTACATGAGTTTCTCCAGTTGACAGGCGGGCAGTCCGAAGGCGTTGCAGAGCATCTTGACCCCCTCGTCCTTCAGGTTGTTGTTGCTCAGGTTGAGCTCCCTCAGACTGGGGATGTTCACCAGACATCCAAACATGTTCTCACAGCATTTCTCAGTGAGCTGACAACAGTACAACCTGGTGGTGGAGGGAAAATGTATGGTACATTTACTACAGGGAACATTCCACTTTAGAATCAGTGAGGTGGAATGTGTAAGTGTACTACAATACTCTAGACAGTACTCACTCCAGTTTGTATATCTGGGTTGACTTCAGTATGTCCATGAGCAGCTTCACCCCCCGGTCTCCCAGGTCGTTCATGCTGACGTCCAGCTCTCGCAGGTGTCTGGGGTTGTCTATCAGCAACACCGCAAGAGAGCGACTCTGCTCCAGGCCCAGCTTGCAGTTTGAGAGCCTAACGAAGATTATAATACTTTAGAAGATGCGGCCTATGTGGTCCAGCGGTGAGTGTCGCGAACCCCAGCACAGAATTATGTGGTAGAATGGCGCTGGAGAGGATGGCTGACGTTTTAGTGCTCCTAACCAACGGTGTTATTTTGTTTGTTTTTTAGCTGTAGACGACACTATCTACCTAGAGAGTTGTCATCTGTATTTTTCGTAGCTGCCCACCTACCACCACAGACCGATACTGGCACTAAGACCGCACTCAATGAGCTGTATACCGCCATAAGCAAAAAGGAAAACGCTCATCCAGAGGCGGCGCTCCTAGTGACCGGGGGTTTTAATGCAGGGAAACTTAAATCCATTTGACCAACTTTCTACCAGCATGTCACATGTGCAACCAGAGGGGGAAAAAAAACATCTAGACCCGCTTTACTTCACACACAGAGACGCATACAAAGCTCTCCCTCACCCTCCATTTGGCAAATCTGACCATAATTATATCCTCTTGATTCCTGCTTACAAGCTAAAATGAAAGCAGGAAGCACCAGTGACTCAGTCAATAAAAAAGTGTTCAGATAAAGCAGATGCTAAGCTACAGGACTGTTTTGCTAGCACAGATTGGAATATGTTCCAGGATTCTTCCGATGCCATTGAGGAGTAAACCACATCAGTCACGGGCTTTATCAACAAGTGCATCCATGACGTCATACCCACAGTGACTGTACGTACATACCCCAACCAGAAGCCATGGATTACAGGCAATGTCCGCACTGAGCTTAAGGGTGAGCTGCCGCTTTCAAGGAGTGGGACTCTAACTCGGAAGCTTATTAGAAATCCTGCTATTCCCTCCATAAGACAGGCAAAGCGTCAATACAGGACTAAGATCGAATCGTACTACACCGGCTCAGACGCTCGTCGGATGTGGCAGGGCTTGCAAACAATTACGACTGTTACGTTCCCCAGTTTCTGTGTTGTGGGTTTGTGTTAGAAGTCGACCGATTAATCGGAATGGCCGATTAATTAGGTCCGATTTCAAGTTTTCATAACAATCGTTAATCTGCATTTTTTTACACCGATTATGGCCGATTACATTGCACTCCACGAGGAGGCTGCGTGGCAAGCTGACTACCTGTTACGCGAGTGCAGCAAGGAGCCAAGGTAAGTTGCTAGCTAGCATGAAACTTATAAAAAACAATCAATCAATCTTAACATAATCACTAGTTAAACTAGTAATATCATCAACCATGTGTAGTTATCTAGCTTGTCCTGCGTTGCATAATTTATAATTTGCCTGTTAATTTATCATTGAATCACAGCCTACTTCGCCAAACGGGTGATGATTTAAGATGCATTCGCGAAAAAAGCAGTCGTTGCACCAATGTGTGCCTAACCATAAACATCAATGCCTTTCTTTAAAATCAATACACAAGTATATATTTTTAAACCTGCATATTTAGTTAATATTGCCTGCTAACATGAATTTCTTTTAACTAGGTAAATTGTGTCACTTCTCTTGCAATAGAGTCAGGGTATATGCAGCAGTTTGGGCCACCTGGCTCGTTGCAAACTGTGTGAAGACCATTTCTTCCTAACAAAGACTGTAATTAATTTGCCAGAATTGTACATAAATGACATAACTGTGAAGGTTGTGCAATGTAACAGCAATATTTAGACTTCGGGATGCCACCCGTTAGATGAAATACGGAACGGTTGAGTATTTCACTGAAAGAATAAACTTTTTGTTTTAGAAATGATAGTTTCCGGATTTTACCATATTAATGACCTAAGGCTCGTATTTATGTGTGTTATTATATTATAATTAAGTCTATGATTTGATATTTGAGCAGTCTGACTGAGCGGTGGTAGGCAGCAGCAGGCTCGTAAGCATTCATTCAAACAGCACTTTCCTGCATTTGCCAGCAGCTCTTCGCTGTGCTTCAAGCATTACACTTTTTATGACTTCAAGCCTATCAACTCCCAAGATTAGGCTGACAATACTATAGTGCCTATAAGAACATTCAGTAGTCAAAGGTATATGAAATACAAATGGTATAGGGAGAAATAGTCCTATAATTCCTATAATAACTCCAACCTAAAACTTCCTACCTGGGAATATTGAAGACTCATGTTAAAAGGAACCACCAGCTTTCATATGTTCTCATGTTCTGAGCAAGGAACTTAAACGTTAGCTTTTTTACATGGCACATATTGCACTTATACTTTCTTCTCCAACACTTTGTTTTTGCATTATTTAAACCAAATTGAACATGTTTCATTATTTATTTGAGACTAAATTGATTTTATTGATGTATTATATTAAGTTAAAATAAAAGTGTTCATTCAGTATTGTTGTAATTGTCATTAGTGTATATATATATAAAATATATATTTAGGGGATATATTATATATATAATATACACACACACACACACACAAATCGGCAGATTTAATCGGCATCGGCTTTTTTTGGTCCTCCAATTATCGGTATCAGCGTTGAAAAATCATAATCGGTCGTCCTCTAGTTTGTATGTGTGTATTCCAGGAAATGGTTTCCTGGATTCTAAGCAGCTGATTGGTCGGCCCCATTGCAGATTGGAGCTCTGACCCCGCCTTCTCGTCAGGGGATACAGCTGTCTGCAGTTAACAACTCCTTCTGCAGCTTGAAAAGCCAGTGTTCCTTTGTTAGGAGACAGAGCTTCTTTGTATGTGCTGCTTTGGTCTGGTAAAATTGCTGTGAAGTAGTTTGTCATGCAGAGGTATGTGTATGCCAAAAGGACTCAGTGTTTTTGATTATTGAAATTGTTCACTTTACATTAGTAATTATTCTGTTTTTGTTCCCAGTGGGGAAGGGGAAGGCACCTTGGGAGTGTTTAGACAAGAGGCCTGTGGCCATACATATACCTGTAGTATGTACTCTGTCTATGCACACTAGGTAAGACCTGGGCAGACCAACCCCTGTATTTTGGTTAGCGTGCCAGGTGGCATTAAGAATAAGTAAGTAGTGGGTAGGTAGGAGAGGGGACTAACTTTCTTTGATATGGTTCCGTTCAGCCCCCTTTCCACAAATTACTGTGTGAAGAATAAATTCCCTGTAAACTGTAATATTCTCTGCCTCTCATCCTTACCTGCACCTACAATCACATACCTCTTTCACTCCACTGGGAATTGAGTGTAGCAGGGTGTTGCGTTCTCTCCTCCAAGAGGTGTGTAACACAGACTACAAAGGGAAGCACAGCCGAGAGCTTCCCAGTGACACGAGCCTACCGGACGAGCTAAATTACTTCTATGCTCCCTTCGAGGCCAGTAACACTGAAACATGCATGAGAGCATCAGCTGTTCTGGATGACTGATCACGCCCTCCGCAGACGATGTAAGACCTTTAAACAGGTCAACATTCACAAGGCCGCAGACTACCAGGACATGTACTCCGAGCATGCGCTGACCAACTAGCAAGTGTCTTCACTGACATTTTCAATTTCTCCCTGTCTGAGTCTGCAATACCAACATGTTTCAAGCAGACCAGCATAGTCCTTGTGCCCAAGAACACTAAGGTAACCTGCCCAAATGACTACCGACCTGTAGCACTCACGTCTGTAAACATGGAGCGCTTTGAAAGGCTGGTGATGGCTCACATCAACACCATTATCCTAGAAACCCCAGACCCACTCCAATTTGTATACCTTCCAACAGATCCACAGATGATGCAATCTCTATTGCACTCCACACTTCCCACCATGACAAAAGGAACACCTATGTGAGAATGCTATTAATTGACTACTGCTCAGCGTTCAACACCATAGTGCCCTCAAAGCTCATCAATAAGCTAAGACCCTGGGACTAAAAACCTCCCTCTGCAACTGGATCCTGGACTTCCTGACGGGCCGCCCCCACGTGGTAATGGTAAGTAACAACACATCCGCCATGCTGATGCTCAACATGGGGGCCCCTCAAGGGTGTGTACTCAGTCCCCTCCTGTACTCCCTGTTCACTCATGACTGCACGGCCAGGCACAACTCCAACACCATCATTACATTTGCTGATGACAACAGTGGTAGGCCTGATCACCAACAATGAAGAGACAGCCTATATGGAGGAGGTCAGAGACCTGGCCGTGTGGTGCCAGAACAACAACCTGTCCCTCAACGTGATCAAGACAAAGGAGATGATTGTGGACTACAGAAAAAGGAGGACCGAGCACGCCTGCATTCTCATTGACAGGGTTGCAGTGGAGCAGGTTGAGAGCTTCAAGTTCCTTGGTGTCCACATCACCAACAAACTAACATGATCCAAGCACACCAAGACAGTCATGAAGATGGCACGACAAAACGTATTCCACCTCAGGAGACTGAAAAGATTTGGCATGGGTCCTCAAATCCTCAAAAGGTTCTACAGCTGCACCATCAAGAGCATTCTGACTGGGTGCAACACTGGTATGGCAACTGCTCAGCCTCCGACCTCAAGGCACTACAGAGGGTAGTGCGTACGGCCCAGTACATCACTGGGGCCAAGCTTCCTGCCATCAGGAGCCTCTATACCAGACGGTGTCAGAGCAAGTCAAAACAATTGTCAAAGACACCAGCCACCCTAGTCAGACTGTTCTCTCTGCTAGTGGTACCGGAGTGCCAAGTCTACCCCCAAGCCATAAGACTCCTGAACATCTAATCAAATGCCTACCCAGACTATTTGCATAGGCCCAGCCTTTTACACTGCTGCTACTCTTATTATCTATGCATAGTCACTTTAATAACTCTACCTACATGTACACATTACCACAATTACCTCGACTAACTGGTGCTGCCACACATGGACTCTGCACCGGTACCCCTGTATATAGCCTCGCTATTGTTATTTTACTGTTGCTCTTAAATTATGTTACTTTTGTTTCTTATTCTTTTTTCTTTTTTTACAGCATTGTTGGTTAAGGGCTTGTAAGTAAGCATTTCACTAAGGTCTACCTACACCTGTTGTATTCAACACATGACAAATAAAATGACTTGAATACAATGACGTTACAAGTGGGGGTAGACATGATCAGAACGGGTTTCCTAGCCATTGATTTTTCAACGCATTGATCACAACTCACTTCAGGATCTGCAGTTTGCAATTAACAACCTTCAGTCCATCAACGAGATGAAACACGCCGGCTTCTCCCGGTTCATTGCCGCTGAGATCCAGCTCTCGCAGGTGCGAGGGGTTGGATTTGAGAGCTTTGGCCAGAGCGGCGAAGCCATCCTGTTTTACCCTGCAGCCGGACAGTTTCAGTCTCTCCAGTCGGCAATGTGGCTTGGCCAGGCCGGCCGCCAGCAGTTGTACTCCTGAGTCCTTCAGCGTGTTGAAACTCAGGTCCAGAGCTTTCAGATTGCACACCTTTGAGGTGAGCGCCGAGGCCAGACCTTCACAGAATATCTCAGTCAGATTGTGATATGACAGCCTGGTGGGAATCAAAAGGAACATAGCCATATTAGCAGACAATAAACCAAACAACTACCTCTTCCCCTACAATATTTATTTTGCTCCTTTGCACCCCATTATTTCTATTTCTACTTTGCACATTATTCCACTGCAAATCTACCATTCCAGTGTTTTACTTGCTATATTGTATTTACTTCGCCACCATGGCCTATTTATTGCCTTTACCTCCCTTATCTCACCTCATTTGCTCACATTGTATATAGACTTGTTTTTCTACTGCATTATTGACTATGTTTTGTTTACTCCATGTGTAACTGTGTTGTATGTGTCGAATTGCTATGCTTTATCTTGGCCAGGTCGCAGTTGTAAATGAGAACTTGTTCTCAACCAGCCTACCTGGTTAAATGAAGGTGAAATATTTATATTTTTTTAAACAACAGAACTGTGTAATGATCATAAGACAGGTCTGAATGACCTGTGACGACAATTATCTTGTAGCGTTACAGACATTTCATATCGATATATACAGCGAGCGCCAAAAGTATTGAGTTAGTGACACAGTTTTGGTTTGTTTTGTACTTCAACCCTACGGATTTAGAATGATACAATGACTACGAGTCTAAAGTGCAGAGTGACAGCTTTACTTTTGAGGGTATTTCCATCCATATCGGGTGATCCGTTTAGAAATTACAGCACTTTTTGTACATAGTCCCCCATTTCAGGGGACCAAAAGTATTATGCCAAATTCACTTGTGTATTAAAGTAGTAAAAAGTTTAGTATTTGGTCCCATATTCATCGCACATGACTACATAAAGTTTGTGACTCTACAAATTGGTTGGATGCATTTGCTGTTTGTGTAGGTTGTTTCAAATTATTTTGTGTCCAATGGAAATTAATGGTAATTAGTGTCATTTTGGAGTCACTAATTGTAAATAAGAATAGAATATGTTTCTAAACACAATAGTTTTGGTCCTATAAAATGGGGGGGAATAGCCTATGTACAAAACGTGATTTCTAAACGGTTCACCTGATATGGATGAAAATGTTATTTTATCACATCCAAGGTGCTGGGGTACAGAGCCAAAACTAAAACAAATGTGTCACTTTCCCAATACTTTTGGAGCTCACTGTAATAGCTGGTATTGTTAAATGACCAAGTACTTACGTGGCTGTCTGGGAGGCTTTGATCACTGGCAGCATCCTCAGAAGTTCCTCGTCTCCTCTCTTCTTTACTTCCAACCCAAGCATGTCTATCGGCCCAGACTCTGACGCCACTAACAGAGTGGCCAGGTCGGACCAATGTGCACGTGGGTATTTGGCATCTGGGGGGATTCCCGTCTTGAGAAAGTGCACGCCATCCGTTTCTAAAGAGCTGTCACCCAGTTCCGTCAGGCAGTTCAGCAGGTTGAGTGTCCTCGGTGAAGCGGGATTCTCCATGACCTTCTTCTTGATATACTCTACTGCTTCCGTCAGTGTCACCGACAAGTTGTAGCCGGCCTCTGCGATTGACTGGATGAAGTTCTGCGAGAAGCCTAGGAGGAACCGGAGGAAGAGGTCCAGCTTTCCGTTTTTGCTCTGCAAGGCCATGTCCACTGCTTTCCTCAGGTTTTCATCTGGGCTGTTGCAGGATTGGAGAAACCACATTGCGGCAAAGAACTCCTGAATGGTGGTATGCCCAAAGTAGTAGATCTTTTGGTGCAGCCCAATATCCTCCCTGAAGATGGGTATGTTCACTCTTGCGTACACAGCTGCCACATGGACATCAATGTTGCACTCTCGTAGGTCTTCCTCATAGAAAACCGTGTTGCCTTTCACCAACTGCTTAAAGGCTAGTTCCCCCAATTTAATAGCCATCTCCTGTGTATTCTGGTTCTGTGTTTGCAACAGGGCGAGTAGGTCAGTGTACACTGGAGTCAGAGCTCTGGGGTCACATTCTTCATTGAATAGAAATGTCTTTCTCCAGAGGACTGACGCACAAATCGAACAGATAAAAGGTATCTGGCACAAGACGTAGAGGCTTTTTGAGTACTTTAAGTAGGCAATAATTGCATTGGCCTGGTTCTTGTCATTGATTGCTCTCCTGAAGAACTCCTCTTTCTGGGAGTCGGTGAAGCCTTCGATTTCTGACACTTCGTTGATGTACTGAAGAGGGATGCGACTGACTGCCGCAGGTCTGGATGTAATCCATATGTGAGCGGCGGAGGGAAGGAGATTACCGTTAATGAGGTTTGTCAGCAGTGTCGGCACGGAGGAGGGCTCTGTGACATCGGTCACTATCGGGCTGTTCTTGAAGTCGAGAGGACGACGGAATTCATCCAGCCCGTCAAAGAAGAACCCAACTCTGCAGTTCTCCAAGTTGCAAATTCCAGGTTCTTTCAATTCTGGGAAAAACTTGTGAAGAAGTTCAATTAGACTCAGTCTCTCCTTCAGTAAATTCAGCTCCCGGAAAGGAAGAGGAAATAAGAGAGGACATTCCTGGTTTCCTTTTCCCTCTGCCCAGTTAAGAATCATCATCCGCACCTGGCTAGTTTTGCCAATACCAGAGACGCCCTTTGTCAGCACTATTCTGACTCGCTCGTTGTCTAGTTCAGAATCAAAGTATAAGCCTATGGGTGAGCATGTCCCTTGGTGTCTCTTCCTGTAGGTTGGCTCAATTTGAATGTACTCATGTTGGTTCCCCTCTCCACTTTCACCAGGTGGATACTGGAGATCACAATGTATATAAAATGGATGCTCAGTTTCCCCCCCTGGTGGACTTTGGTACTTTTTCTTCAAGATGGCTTTGAGCTTATTGCTGAGTTTTGCCACATGGGAGGCAGAGACTTCCCTGTTAAATTGGCAAAAGAAAGTATGTAATTTCTATACAAAGCAGATATACCTGTGAAGAGTTTCAACCATATTGTCTGTTATATATATATATATATATATATATATATAGTCTATTCTTGTGAGAGCCCACCAGTTGACCCGAATTGTCTCCCTTGTAAATGAACGACAAGACCGTAGGAGCCTTTGAGACCATTCCTATATGATATGGTCCAGCTTGCTATCTCAATAAAAGTCAGTGCTAGGAACCTCTTGGTGCTAAAATAACAACTCCTTAACATGCATTTTGGTTGGTCCAATGTGATTGTAAATGCATTCCGCAGGAAGTAGGGAGGCAGAGACGCCCCTCCGATTCATCACTTTAAATACTATTGTGAAGAGTTGTGGAAGAGTGAACTCCTTCCCGGTCGGTAATGAATATCCTATATTGAATTCAAGTCTGATTTTTCGTTCTAAACAATCTTCATAACATCAATTCTTAGTACTTTACAGAGGGAATAAACTAATGCTTATACAGTGCCTTGCGAAAGTATTCGGCCCCCTTGAACTTTGCGACCTTTTGTCACATTTCAGGCTTCAAACATAAAGATATAAAACTGTATTTTTTTGTGAAGAATCAACAACAAGTGGGACACAATCATGAAGTGGAACGACATTTATTGGATATTTCAAACTTTTTTAACAAATCAAAAACTGAAATATTGGGCGTGCAAAATTATTCAGCCCCCTTAAGTTAATACTTTGTAGCGCCACCTTTTGCTGCGATTACAGCTGTAAGTCGCTTGGGGTATGTCTCTATCAGTTTTGCACATCGAGAGACTGACATTTTTTCCCATTCCTCCTTGCAAAACAGCTCGAGCTCAGTGAGGTTGGATGGAGAGCATTTGTGAACAGCAGTTTTCAGTTCTTTCCACAGATTCTCGATTGGATTCAGGTCTGGACTTTGACTTGGCCATTCTAACACCTGGATATGTTTATTTTTGAACCATTCCATTGTAGATTTTGCTTTATGTTTTGGATCATTGTCTTGTTGGAAGACAAATCTCCGTCCCAGTCTCAGGTCTTTTGCAGACTCCATCAGGTTCTTCCAGAATGGTCCTGTATTTGGCTCCATCCATCTTCCCATCAATTTTAACCATCTTCCCTGTCCCTGCTGAAGAAAAGCAGGTCCAAACCATGATGCTGCCACCACCATGTTTGACAGTGGGGATGGTGTGTTCAGTGTGATGAGCTGTGTTGCTTTTACGCCAAACATAACGTTTTGCATTGTTGCCAAAAAGTTCAATTTTGGTTTCATCTGACCAGAGCACCTTCTTCCACATGTTTGGTGTGTCTCCCTAAACGACACTTTTTATGGATATCTTTAAGAAATGGCTTTCTTCTTGCCACTCTTCCATAAAGGCCAGATTTGTGCAATATACGACTGATTGTTGTCCTATGGACAGAGTCTCCCACCTCAGCTGTAGATCTTTGCAGTTCATCCAGAGTGATCATGGGCCTCTTGGCTGCATCTCTGATCAGTCTTCTCTTTGTATGAGCTGAAAGTTTAGAGGGACGGCCAGGTCTTGGTAGATTTGCAGTGGTCTGATACTCCTTCCATTTCAATATTATCGCTTGCACAGTGCTCCTTGGGATGTTTAAAGCTTGGGAAATCTTTTTGTATCCAAATCCAGCTTTAAACTTCTTCACAACAGTATCTCGGACCTGCCTGGTGTGTTCCTTGTTCCTTGTTCTTCAGACCTCTGAGACTATCACAGTGCAGGTGCATTTATACGGAGACTTGATTACACACAGGTGGATTGTATTTATCATCATTAGTCATTTAGGTCAACATTGGATCATTCAGAGATCCTCACTGAACTTCTGGAGAGAGTTTGCTGCACTGAAAGTAAAGGGGCTGAATAATTTTGCACGCCCAATTTTTCAGTTTTTGATTTGTTAAAAAAGTTTGAAATATCCAATAAATGTCGTTCCACTTCATGATTGTGTCCCACTTGTTGTTGATTCTTCACAAAAAATACAGTTTTATATCTTTATGTTTGAAGCCTGAAATGTGGCAAAAGGTCGCAAAGTTCAAGGGGGCCGAATACTTTCGCAAGGCACTGTATGAACATAAAATAAGCCTACAGTGTATTCTAAATTACACATACATTCACCACAGTCATTTGAACGGAGGACAAGGTCAAAATGAGTCTATGGAACATGTAATTGTCTTACCTTGGTTCAGTCTGATGTTTTTCTCTCCCAGGGCGAAACATTTTCCTCAAATCAGGAAAGGCGGATTTCCTGTGACCAAGATTTGTTTCCCTCCAAGGCGGAGGCAGTAGCTGTGAAGGGGACAGTAAAGGCAGGCAATCGCGTCCCTCATGTGATGAAGAAATGAAGATCCCACTACCAACCATAGACCTATAACACAGATTTAGGATGTTGTCTTCCTAACTGTATTAGCAATAGTGCTGTGTGTATGGGGCTACAGTAATGCACTGGCAAGACTGCCTCAATTCAAAAGTCTGCTCACAGATGATAAATTATTTGCTAATAAATTAATTCAGTTAAATAGGCTACCTAAAGAAGATACAAACTGACAAAAACACGGAGGACCTATCCATTCAGGCACTATTTCTTTCAATAAATCCGTTTAGGATCAGGCCAAAAACACTGCAAACAAAAAACGGGGAGCTCTAACGGTACACGAATGCAGTGTAATCCCTGGCTTTCAAAACTAACAAATGGATTATGCAAGGGGGGTCATCCCAAATGATTTATAAATGCAAAAATCTGACTACATCGTCTAAACACTGAACTTGCTTCCGCGTTTCTTTACATCCGTTCCTTGGTGCTGGGCTAGCCCACGACTAGCCAGAAAATAACTAGCTAAAATATGGCATGCAGTCATCCCATTGCAACTTTATCAACTCTAATTTAATAGCAAACACATAATGCAATTTCATAGTTACTTGTTGGATTTCCTCACTTGATTCTAGTCCATCACTGCGTCTCAGTAAATTTCCGTGTTTTAAAATAGGTCGAGGAGGCAGCTTCAAACTCCGTTGCGGTTTCCAGTCAAAACAAGGTACCCGCAAAAGTGCTAAAAGTCAAGAACAGGGGCGCGTTCAGCAAGATACAAAGTTTTGGAACGTCCAGATAGAAATATGCTATGTAGAACAAACATGCCTCTTCGATTTGTTCAATAATGAATGACGTCTATCTGCAATGTTCGAGAACGTTTTGCAAATGAACTTGACCCTGTTCACACCCAGTACACATTTGAGAGGTAAAATCATTTTTGTCCACCATCAATTTGATGAAATGTAATCTCAGATATCATAATTTGGCCATAGAAGTGTTGTAAAATAAAATTGTGAGATCCTGTTGAGAAAAGATTCCTGCTGTAGAAGAGAATGAGGTGACCTGGAAGCGGAAGTGTGCGTAGTTCATAGGCTATAATGGCAAGACCGCGAATTGAGGGTGATAGAAGCGCTGACAATGCTACGAGATTTGGATGAAATAGAGTCAGATGGAGGGGAGGAACGTGATGCTGAGATCGACTATGATGACGAATGGGGGAATTCTTCAATAGATTCCGATGCTGGCTACGATTCTGATTAACGATGCCCAGCGTGCAGGTGTCAACAACTCAGATGGAGGGAGAGGAGAAGGGGAAGGACGGCACGGTTTGGATAAAACAGCCAGGCGAGAGTAGACAACACGTGGGACATGTCTGTGGATGAGCTGGAAGCGTTCATTGCGTTCCTATATGTCCGAGGACAGTACGTAGGAATGAACACGCCTTTGGAGAGCTTCTGGAACGAAAAATATGGGGCGATTTTTTTTCCCGAGACACTATGCCCACGGAACCGCTATAGAGAGATCGTGCGATACCTGTGCAAGAGAGACCAGACGCATGCGCCTGGAAACAGACAAATTCGCCCTGGTATCAGATGTTTGGGACGCGTTTGTACAGAATGTGTTTCCTCTTACAAGCCAGGAGTGAACATTTCCGTGGAGGAGCAATGGTTCCCCGCAAAAGCTAAGTGCACCTTTACGCAGTACATTCCCTACAAGCAAGACACGTGGGGCATGAAGTTTCGGTTGGCAGCTGACGTCGACAGCAAGTACGTGCTGAATGTCTTTCCATATCTGGGGAAAGGTGAATCTCAGCGTCCTGAAATTGTGGTGATGAGGCTTGTAGACCTTACCTTGGCGAGGGTAGGAATGTAAACACAGACGAGATCTTCACATCACTGCCATTGGCAAATAAGTTGATTGACAAGAACACAAGCTTAGTCGGGGTTATGAAAGTGAGCCGGGGGCTGCTTCTCTCTGTGAGCAACCAGGCACAGGCAGAGCTGTTCTCCACAACGGCATTGAAGCACGACAAAGCAACACGGTTTACAGATGTAAGCCAAGAGAAAACGTATGTATCCTGAGTACTAAGCATCTGACAGTTGCCATTGACGGTGACACAAAGAGAAAACCAGAGTCCCTGACGCACTATAACAACACACATGTATGTTATAACGTCTTCTGTTGTAGCAAAATGATTCTAAGGTGTTGTACTGTATTCTATTCCAGGTTGGCGTGGATAAGATGGCCAGACAGTTCACGGTGAAAGGGGGTACTCGCCGCTGCCTGTTGCCGTATTCTACAACCTGCTTGACCTGGCTGCTATCAACGCGCACGCTTTGTTCACCCTGTGCACCGGTAAGACAACCCCGAGGAGAGATTTCATCATGTAGTTGGCATTGGAGCTTCGTGAGAATCACATGAGCGCCAGGGGCAAGGCGGCAGCGGACGATGTCCCAAATAACGCACCACCGCTCTGGGAGAAGAAGAGACAGTGCCAGATGCACGGATGCATGCGGAACAAAAACTGCGACTTCTGCGGGACCTGCACGCGATTTGTCTGCGGAAAGTGCTCATTCCGGAATAAAGATTTGTCGAAGATTTGTGTTGACTGTCATACCATGTTACTGTAAGAGCTTAAGGAATAACGGCTGCTATGCATAAAGGCGTACATGCCCGAGAGAGGCCACAACGAGTTCATTAATGACTGACGCCAGTACAGGCTATTTATAGACTGATGCTTGTTATATTATTTTATAATACCGTTATTGGTTTACATTTGCTCGTTGTACACTTTTTTTTAGCTGACTCTAGGCCAATTTAGCCCTATTGACAGTGCGTATTTTGGATACACCTATAGCCTACTAGGTAGACTACTTAGACTAACATAGGAACGGCTGGTATAAAAAGAAGATGCTTCTGAATTAAATGACTGAGTGTGATTTCTGTCTTGTTCTTTTCGTTAAAATCTACGAATAAAATGGAATTACCATTTGCATGTTGGTGTTTCTTTCCCTCAATTAAAACAGAACAACCTAGGCTATTATAAAGGTCTACAACTCTAAATGTAGTCAAGCAGCATGAACAGGGTCACCGGAAAACGCGTGGCGAGGCGACATTTGCCGCAGCACATTTCAATCTTTTGGTGTAGTTTATTAAAATACAGTGTACTCCATTTTGTTTGTGAGAAAATGTGAATGGATCAAATATGGTTTATATTCTTGGGCCACAAATACTTTTTCAATCCAAAATGATTAACTTGAATTAATCAATAAACTCGATAGCTGACAGACTGAGTACATTTATTTTATAAGGCCTGCAGTTGCATTGGGCAGAACTATAGGAAGCAAGGAAGTAAGCTCAGCCCAGTGCGTGTTATTGTCCATCAAGTTGCTTTCTCTGTGTATAGGAAACCCCCCAATCCTTATTTAAAATATAATTCATATGAAGTACAAGTTAGCTGGACTTTGACAGGGGTTTCACCCCCCCCCCCCCCCCCCCCCCCCAAATCCAGGGGCTTTTCCAGGAATAATAAAAAAAAAAAAAAACAATACGTGACCTGATTAGAAAAACTCAGGTCCCATCATAGCCCATAATAAACCTTTTTAGATTAATCACGTCAGACGTTCCAGAATTTTACCTGGTTAGGTTCGCAAATCAGATTTTTTTTCCACCACCCCACTCTGGGTCCTGCGGTGACGCCTCTGGTATAGGCTACCTAGGCTAAACTTTTAGAATGCCTACCTAAAATCACATCATCAGTACACTGACTGCAATTATTTTAATTACAGTGTTTTAATTTAATTGGTATATTTGAATTGTTCAACAAATATTTATTTTCCATGACCATCATACGACCTACATAGTTTTACCAAAAACCTCAGGTAAACTCCGGTAAGAATGTCTAGCTACATTCCAACAGAGAGGTGCACAGAAACTACACTCTGACCAATCAAAGCCTTGAGGGGGAAGTTTTGGGTCTTTGGCTTCGGAACTGGGCAATGCGACCTGGAGAGGCTTTCGGCTGCTTGGCGGATGGATGGGTAGCGCTATCCCGTGGAAGTTGAGTTGTGGACGTTGTTTTCATGAGATACATTGGAAATTGCGGCGAGTAGTGCTGACGAAATGGAGGAAATGGATAAAAAGTTGGTGAACCAAAAGCTGTGCTGGAATGTGAACAATATGCGTGCCAGTTCTGATGGTATGGAGCGGGAGGACGAGGGTCAAGGACCGGGATAGTCGGTAGTGGAAAGACATAGGAAGAAGAGAGATCATGATACAGAAAGCAGTGCAGCGTCTAGTAAAGAAAGCATAAAGAGGGCCAAGGTAGGACGCAAGCGTAGTGATGTGGAAAGTGGTGATAGTGTTTGATGAGACCACAGGGCCTCACTTACTGTACATGCTATTCGACTAATTAATGCCGCAGAGAAAGAGGTAGGTGAAGTGAAATTAGCTGGTTAATTGGAAATAATATATTGTTAATATTGTGTGGTAGCCAGGCTCAGCAAGATAAGATTTGGAAAATGAAAAATCTTAATGGGAAGAAGATTAAAAGCCATGTCCCTGGTGCATATGTTAGGTTGAAGCGAGTCATCACTGGAGTCCCAATATCTATGTCCACAGATGATATCAAAGATGTGAAGGGAGGCAGAGTGATTGGGGACAAAAGTTGATCAGTAGGAAAGAAGGCCAAAGAAGGGAAAGCTTATCAGGGATGCTGAGGTTTGAGAAAGCCGGGAAAAGTACAGATCGGATTCCTTCGTTTCAATGTTAGAGAATTTGTCCCGTATGCACTGCAGTGTTTTAAATGCCAAAGAATGGGACATGTAGCTGGTCAGTGTGAAGGAAAGAAAAGATGTGCCGAGTGTGGAGGGGCATATGATTACAGTGAATGTGGAAGCAATGTGAAAATGAAGTGCTGTAATGGTGGGGGGGGGGACGCAGTGCAGCATTTGGTGGATGCCAGGCACAGAGAAAGGCTAGAGGCTCAGCGATATGGGATCAGTAGAAGTTAGCGATTCATTTGGTTTTGAAATGTATTTTCACGGTAGTACAGAATTGGGCAGATCATTATTTATCGTACATTGCAGCACAGTAGGTGGCGGCATGCGCGAAAACGATTGTTTGCGGACCGCTATGATATAATAGAAGCAGAAGAAGAAGAATGCCATAACAGCGTTGGCTGCTTCTGTACTGCTCCGCATTTGAGCTATCTGAAAAACATGAATTTATCGAGACGAATTGGTCAAATTGAAAAAGACGGAGAAAAGCAAGCATGTAAGCATATAACTGTGGAATTGCATTAGTTCGGTGGTTGTTTGTAATTTACAGCACATAAAAGTGGAATGTGATGAATGCTGCTAGCCTGTACATTATCGTAGCCATTTACTGTAGCTTTTAGGTATGGAGTTGAGTTTAGTCCTCTAGCCCAGACTGATTCCTAATAGGACCTGTAGTTAAGCTAAAGCGGATTCGGTGTTTTGTCAGCTATTTAGCTATACCAGCTAGTTAGCTACACAGGCCACATAGATCATGATACCGTCCCTAAAGTTAGCAAATGATTTGACCAGTCTCTAAACTTGACTAACGCAGTGGCCTTGTGGTTAGTGTCCCCCCTGAGATTGGACGGTTGTGAGTTCAATCCCTGGCCGAGTCATACCAAAGACTGTAAAAATGGGACATGATGCACCTCTGCTTGGCACTCAGCGCATGTCACGGAGTACAAGGAGTGTAATGTTAACACCAACACATAGCCAGGTTACCAATGAGAAGCTGAGGTGGAAATCTTAGCTTGAATAGTTTGTGGCTTAACATGTTCAGGAATCATTTCCCATATGAGAGGCAGTGCAATTTAGGGAGTATTGGCAGTACATCACTGATGTAGTGTACCAATATTGCTAATCACAATATTCTGTGTGTATTACAAGTCAATGGTTGGTTGGTAGTGGGACTAGCTAGCCTGTCTTACTGCATTCTACACAGATTTTGTCTCTTGAGAAATTGGAGGGACACAAACGTTGGTAGTAACAGATCCCCCCCCTCCTCTGAATCCATGAACATGTTTTGCCCTGGGAAAGAAAACCGATTGACTGAACAAAGGTAAGATAATCACATTCACCACACAGTAAGAACAGAGGACCAGCTCAGAATGAGTCTATTGAAAATGAATGTCATTTTGAATCCACAGTAGGGCATGTTCATTGAAGCGTTAGTATTTTATATTGCACGTAGAAAATACTATTTTTATTTGCCAATTTGACAGGAATGTCTCTGCCTCCCATGTGGGAAAACTCCGCAATAAGTTAAAAGCCATCTTGAAGAAAAAGTACCAACGTCCACCAGGGGGAGAAACTGAGCATCCATTTTATATACATTGTGATCTCCACTATCCACCTGGTGAAAGTAGCAAGGAGAACCAACATGAGTACATTCTATCTGAGCCAGGCTACAGGAGAAGACATCAAGGAACATGTTCATTCCGAAACTCAGAAGTCGATGAGCCTATCAGAACAGCTCTGACAAAGGGCGTCTCTGGTATTGGCAAAACTAGCCAGGTGCGGATGATGATTCTTAACTGGGCAGAGGGAAAAGGAAACCAGGAAGTTCAACTAATATTTCCCCTTCCTTTCCGAGAGCTGAATTTGCTGAAAGAGAGACTGAGTCTGATTGAACTTCTTTACGAGTTTTTCCCAGAATTGAAAGAACCAGGAATTTGCAACTTGGAGAACTGCAGAGTTGGGTTCTTCTTTGACGGGCTGGATGAATTCCGTCGTCCTCTCGACTTCAAGAACAGCCTGATTGTGACCAATGTCACCGAGGTTTCCTCTGTGCCGACACTGCTGACAAACCTCATTAACGGTAATCTCCTTCCCTCCGCCGCTCACATATGGATTACATCCAGACCTGCGGCAGTCAGTCGCATCCCTCTTCAGTACATTGACAGAGTGTCAGAAATCGAAGGCTTCACCGACTCCCAGAAAGAGGAGTTCTTCAGGAGAGCAATCAATGACGAGAACCAGGCCAAAGCAGTTATCACCTACTTGAAGAACTCGAAGGGCCTCTACAACTTGTGCCAGATACCTTTTATCTGTTCAATCTCAGCGTCAATCCTCGAGAAACAGACATATGTACCCGACAAAACATGCGAACCTGTCGCACTAACTCCATTATTTAACGACCTACTCATCCTGTTACAAATGGCGAACCACAATGTAAAGATAGTTAACGAATTGGGGGAACTAGCCTTGAAGCAGTTGGTGAAAGGCAACACGGTTTTCTACGAGGAAGACCTACGAGAGTGCAACATTGATGCCCGAGTGGCAGCTGTGTACGCAAAAGGGAACATACCCATCTTCAGGGAGGATATTGGGCTGCACCAACAGAAGATCTACTACTTTGGGCATACCACCATTCAGGAGTTCTTTGGCGCATTGCGGTTTCTTCAGTCTGTTGACGTCCAAGACGAAAACCGGGCTGTCAACCAGAAAACCCAGTTCGAGAGAACTCTCTGGTTTTTTAGAGATGCCACCCAACTCAAGAGCGCGGTGGACATGACTTTGCGGAGCAAGACCGGACACATGGACCTCTTCCTTCGCTTCCTCCTCGGCATTGCGCAGAACTTTAACCAGATGTTCTCCGAGGCTGGCTTCACCTCGTCTACTACCCTTCCGGAAATGTTAGTGTACATCAAGGAGAAGGTCTTGGAGAATCCCGCTTCGCCGAGGACCCTCAACCTGCTGAACTGCCTGAGGGAACTGAAAGACTACTCTCTAGACAACGATAGTGTGCACTTTCTCAAGACGGGAATCCCCCCAGATGCCAAATATCCACCTTCACATTGGTCCGACCTGGCCACTCTCTTAGTAGCATCGGAGTCTGGGCCGATAGACATGCTTGGGTTGGAAGTAGAGAACAGAGGAGACGAGGAACTTCTGAGGATGCTGCCAGTGATCAAAGCTTCCCAGACAGCCACGTAAGTACTTGGTCATTTAACAATACCCGCTATTACATATCTATATGACATGTCGGTAACGCACAAGATAATTGTCATCAAAATTATGTAATTCAAGATTGTTGGGCTCGTCTTACAGTTTTGTTGGTTCAAGTGGCTACTAGTATGACGTCTAATGTGCTTCTTGATTCCATAAACCCTCCTTCCCACCAGACTGTCGTATCACAACCTGACTGAGAAATCCTGTGAATGTCTGGGCTCGGCGCTTACCTCAAAGGTGTCCAATCTGAAAACTCTGGACCTGAGTTTCAACACGCTGAAGGACTCAGGAGTGCAGCTGTTGGCGGCCGGCCTGGCCAAGCCACATTGCCGACTGGAGAGACTGAAACTGTCCGGCTGCAGGGTGAAACAGAATGGCTTTGCAGCTCTGGCCAAAGCTCTCAAATCCAACCCGTCGCACCTGCGAGAGCTGGATCTGAGTGGCAACGAACCGGAAGAATCGGGGGTGTTTCATCTCGTTGACGGACTAAAGGTTGTTAAGTGCGAACTGCAGATCCTGAAGTGAGTATCGAGTAAATGTCCACGGAACCTGTTGTGTTCTGATTTTGTGTAGGCTTGCTTTACCCCCACTTGTAACATCATTTAATTAAATTATCTTTTGTGTTAATATTGTGGCTGGATGAAAATGAAATTCCCTTCTGTAAGGAAATAGTTGTTGTCTTCAAAAAAATGTTGTAATCTTCGTTAGGCTCTCAAACTGCAAGCTGGGCCTGGAGCTGAGTCGCGCTCTGGCGGTGTTGCTGATAGACAACCCCAGACACCTGCGAGAGCTGGACGTCAGCATGAACGACCTGGGAGACCGGGGGGTGAAGCTGCTCATGGACATACTGAAGTCAACCCAGATATACAAACTGGAGTGAGTACTGCCTGGAGTATTGTAGTACACTTACACATTCCACCTCACTGATTCTAAAGTGGAATGTTCCCTGTAGTAAATGTACCATACATTCTCCCTCCACCACCAGGTTGTACTGTTGTC
This sequence comes from Oncorhynchus mykiss, assembly GCF_057628025.1. Classification (NCBI taxonomy): domain Eukaryota; kingdom Metazoa; phylum Chordata; class Actinopteri; order Salmoniformes; family Salmonidae; genus Oncorhynchus; species Oncorhynchus mykiss. Next base: position 5,344,209 of record NC_143038.1, on the reverse strand, counting down.
AGCTCACTGAGAAATGCTGTGAGAACATGTTTGGATGTCTGCTGAACATCCCCAGTCTGAGGGAGCTCAACCTGAGCAACAACAACCTGAAGGACGAGGGGGTCAAGATGCTTTGCAACGCCTTCGGACTGCCCGCCTGTCAACTGGAGAAACTCAAGTAAGCTAGCTAGCTCACAGAGAGTTGTGCCCAATCCCGTGTACACCCCTATGAAAACAAGTTAGACAATTTTGGCAATTCAAAAACAAATCAGTCATGGGCCGAATTTGGCCCGCTGGCTGCCAGTTTGCTTTGCCATATGAGCTGAATAGTACATTCAAACTTGTCCAGTTTTGTTTAGGAAATGTGTATTTTTTGCTGTGTTATCTTATTCCAACCTCCTTGGATACCACACATACATATTGAAGAATAAAATCATTGATGAATGAAAAATTGAATTGACATTGGCGAGTGTTGCCCTTCTCTCCAGTCTGGCGAGCTGTGGCTTCACGTCTGGAGACTGTTGTTGGCTGGCTGGAGGGTTCAGTTTCAGCCCCACCTTCCTCAAACAGCTGGATATCAGCAGGAACCACCTGGGCCACTCAGATGTCGCGTTTTTCCTGTTCCTCAAAACTATACGCTTTTCACTGGAGACCCTACGGTGAGTACTGCGATTAGACTGTACAATTGTAGAAGGCCTAATGGTTCACCATTGATTAGTTTAGTTGATAGATATATTTTTACATTGAAATGGCATCAACAGGCACATCATGTGTGATTTAGAGGGACAGTATACTCAAATCAAACGACAGACTAATGTTGTTCGTATTTGTTGAACCCCCCACCACACACACACACACACACACACACACCTAGACTGAGTGACTGTAAGATGACAGAGCTATGCTGTCCAGAGCTGGTCGAAGCTCTCCGCTCCAGTCTCACCAACCTGAAAGAACTGGATCTATCTAGAAACGAACTGGGAGACATCGGTGTAAAAACACTCTGCATGGGACTGACCTCAACAACCTGTAAGCTGGAGAGACTGTTGTAAGTACCATGTTAACAGAGTTAATACTTAGAAGCATATTCACAAAAAATGCATTGTTGAGTAAGGTTAATGTTGCCCCTCCCCCCAGTCTGAGATGCTGTGGGATCACAGTAAAGGGCTGCTCCTCCCTAGCCGTAGCCCTGAAGTCCAGCTGCTCCAAAATCACAGAACTAGGCCTGATGGGAAACGACACGGGAGAAGAAGGACTGAGAATTCTCTCCGGCATCAGGGATGACCCACGCTACAAACTACAGACTCTAGAGTACGTACTGGTGCCATCAATGCTCAGAAAAGTTACTTGTTAATGTTACCATAGAAACAGTGCAAAATGTGGGACAGGAAATTTTTATTTGTTTTGCGAACTTGAAAGATATTCTCTAGATAGACTCTAGATATGCTGCCCTCTTGCTTTAGCTTTCTTGAGAAATGTTACCAATCGGGTTTTTATCTACGTAGTCATAATTTGTAGGCCTACATTAGTGCAATGTAATCATTAGTCCATTTGTTAATCTTATTCTTCTTTCCAGAATAAACGATTGAGAGTGGCCTTGCTCGCTGGATGGAGGTGGTTCTTGGCTCGACCTCTTCCCAAATCTGGAGTTACTGAACAAGGAACACTCTGGAGTGAAGATACGAAACGATTGGCTGATAAGTCTCGACACACTAGCTCAACACTAAGCAGTTGACGTGCTTTGGATCAACAGGACTGGTTCACTGACTGTTGACCATTTTTAAAGTGCCTTTCAGTATCCTGGCTGCTCACACTTGAACAGAAGCCCAAAGAGTATTTACCTAGAACCAGATAGTGAGGCTGAAATGACACACACACACTGTTACTAACTCCGTTCCTCTGGTCTTGCTACAGTATCAACTCATTTAACCTTTGCAGAAGCCTTACAGTATGTTTTGCACATCAGTATGTACACTAGTATGTATAGCCTTTGTAACAGGCGCCTCTGCTCCTCAGACGCACATGACCGGCCTCTTGACAACGTCTTAGCCAACTACGGTAGAGAAAAGCTATCAGTTTGGTGGAGTGAGGTTACGTTACAGCGTCTCTGAGGGAGAAGGATGATGCAACGTTTTATTTTTAACACTGGTACAGTCCCTTGGTAGCACAGTCTTTTTGTTTTTCAATTTTTATTTGATAGTGCTTTTTCTTAATTAAGATCGGAAATTAAGATCGGAAAATGTGTACAGTAGTACAACTCTTGGTTTATTTATTATTGTTGCGTACAATGTACATTTTACCCAAATATACCTAGCTACTTCTATTGGTCATGATGGTTTTAAAAAAAAAAAAAGGTACTAATGGGAGGTTTAACTTCAGAAGCTTTCCAACTTTGGTCATATGTTTCAGGTCTGGTCTCCAGATCTGTTTGCGCCTACTGCAACAGTCTGGTTGACGCAGTATTTCACGTTAAACAAGTGCCTTTAGAGTAGTGTGATTGTGAGGGACACAGTTCTCTACTATTTGTCTCCTCTGCTGGTATGTACAGTATGTCTGTTTGAGTGTGCTCGTATGTGTGTTCTGTTAGTGTGTTTGTGTGTACATGTATACAATCATGTCTCATGTTCAAATTGTTACAATGTTACACATTGATGGTTTGGGCTGATACTCTGATTGTTATGGTACATCACCACCACCTAGTGGCGAAGGGGGTTAAACTAATGACGTATGTGAAGCCAATAGCGCCAGAACCCACTACTGGGTCCCTAATAATAAACCAGACAGCATCTTTTGCTACACGATCACTGACCGAATTATTGCGAGCGCATCTACACAAACCCAGGTATGATACCATTTTAGCTAACAACAAGTAAAAGTATTAACCAACCATGGTCTGCATTTTTAAACGTGTGCTGTGAAAGGATGGTCGGACGAGGTAGGTGTAACGCTGGATGTCATGGTGTTATGCAAGGCAGTCAGTTTGGATGTATTGCACACTGTCTCCATGTGGAAATTACAATAACAACTCGGCTGACACTATTAGCAAAACAATAAGGGGTTGCTCTCGGAAGGTAATATGGCGCAGTGTAATACCTCGGGTATCGGTATGAACCGGCGCTGTAGCCTATGTGTTTGGATAAGTAGTTACCAAGCCAGCAAGATGCACGATAGTGGCGTCAATATTCGCAAAACTAAGCCAGCAGTCCTTTAATAGCCCACCTATTGCTGTCCCGTAATGTCTTTCATTGCTTCGTAGGAGCTAATAAACATATTATATGATGGCCACAATACCATTATTTTTGTCAAGTTTTTGTAACTACACAATATAAATGTTCCTTATGCGTTTACATGGTATTTCTTTGATATCTTGTTAATAGCCATGTTATGTAATAAATCAAACTTTGTTTTAGTGTAAATTGTAGCAGGTGTTTAGGGGAGTAAATGACGATGGAGGGGTTACCTAGGTAAAATTGGGAGTCGTTGCAAATGGCACCTTATTCCCTATAGGCTATAGTGTACTATTCCCTGTATAGAGCCCAGTGCACTAAATATGGAACAGGGTGCCATTTGGAATGTAACCTGGGTGTATATTGATTGGTTGACTGGCCCATTGTTTCTGTGACTGCCTCTTGAAATATTAAACGTCCCAAATACTGTTTGCACCCAACCACCAGTCTCCAGTGTCATCATGAACATGGTGGGGTCGACTTTGAGAACCAGGAAGGAAAATAACAGCTGTGTTGTTGAGGAAATATCTGCTTTTCATTCACCTGTTCTTTCATTCTGATGACCTCACTCTCAAAATGGTGGCAAGCCACTCAGTAAAACTGTATACACATTGTCAGGGAAGGGAATGGAGAGAGCTCGATGACTGCAATTATGACGTGTGAGGGAATAGAGATGTTTGTGTGATGCAATAATCTGCCAACTGTTGTGAGCTTTCTTCGTTGCTTAGCAACCTTATCAACTAAACAAAGCATTGCATAGGGATACTGGACTCGGTCACTAGTATTAATCAATTTCAGAAATATTTGTCTTCTTAACACCTCCTAAAATGTAATACATTTTGCTTGGTTAATGACATTGTAATTCCTAATAACTTGGCTAGCTTGGTTGACCCCTCTTGCCACAATCTACTCCGGTGTCTTCCTGAGCGAACAGCTATGGGCAAGGAGAAGCTTCACATCAACATCGTGGTGATCGGCCATGTGGACTCAGGCAAGTCGACCACCACAGGCCACCTCATCTACAAGTGTGGGGGCATCGACAAGAGGACCATTGAGAAGTTTGAGAAGGAGGCCGCTGAGGTATGGAGGTGGCCAGACACAAGTGACTTAACTCTCTGTGCTGGGAATGTGTTTAAGGTCTAGCCTGTCGTCATACATGATCGATATGTTAGAGACTATTGTCAAACTTTACACCATGCTCGGTATTTCAGGGATATGGTATGATTCCACTTTGAATCCATACCATTGAATTTACTATTGACTTATCTACCTCTTGATATCTCTCTCTCGATTTTGTTCCAACAAAGCAAAGACAAAAGAGACAAACTGCACAGACTTTTGCCATTGATTTGGTCTGTCTTTAGATGGGGAAGGGCTCGTTCAAGTACGCCTGGGTGCTGGACAAGCTGAAGGCAGAGAGGGAGCGAGGCATCACCATCGACATCTCCCTGTGGAAGTTTGAGACCAGCAGGTACTACGTCACCATCATCGACGCCCCGGGACACAGGGACTTCATCAAGAACATGATCACTGGCACCTCTCAGGTATGGGCTGCAGACACTACCATATCCTGCTGTCACTAAACATGGACCCTGACTAAAAGTTTAGCCAAGGGCCTTCTTATTTGGTACTTATGGGCCGCAAAACTGGAAGACGGAAGAGCATGAAACATATTAAACATGTCTTCTATACTTTTAGAAAACTTTGAGCAGGATTACATTGGCTACTCTGAAAATCAAACGGTTATTTTGGGAATCCATAAACGGCACCATATTTTAAGATTACATTTACTAAAACAAAAAATAAGAATAAGAAATTGCTTATTTTTTCATGTAACACTTTCTGCTTTCAAACTGCTTTCAAATGCACACAAAATTAGACGTCATGGTTGCTCCCTGCCACAGGCGGACTGTGCTGTGCTCATCGTGGCGGCGGGCGTGGGCGAGTTCGAGGCGGGCATCTCCAAGAATGGGCAAACCCGCGAGCACGCCCTTCTGGCCTATACCCTAGGGGTCAAGCAGCTGATCGTAGGGGTCAACAAGATGGACTCCACCGAGCCCAACTACAGCCAGAAACGCTACGAGGAGATTGTGAAGGAAGTCAGCACCTATATTAAGAAGATTGGTTACAACCCGGATACGGTGGCCTTCGTTCCCATCTCTGGCTGGAATGGGGACAATATGCTGGAGGCTAGCCCTAATGTTAGTAGTCTTCTTTGTATACTTATCCTTATCGTTTTCCAAGACAGGAGGACACTTTACATTCTTAGGACGCAACCTTATTACACAATATAGTTGCAGATGCAGTTGTGCACACCTCCACTGAATTACACTGCCCAATTAGTGTAACTGCAGTTGTATGAAAAGTGTTTAGTTTTTACAAGGTGTCTTAATACGTATTTCTTATGTAGGCCATAACGCTTAAGCTAGGCTTGTTCCTAATGTTTGGTCTGGTCCCTGTAGATGACATGGTTCAAAGGGTGGAAGATCACCCGTAAGGACGGCAACGCCTCTGGGACCACCCTGCTGGAGGCCCTGGACGCCATCCAGCCGCCCTCCCGCCCCACTGACAAACCCCTCCGCCTGCCCCTACAGGACGTCTACAAGATAGGGGGTGAGGCCCTGGGAGGCGTTCAAACCCACCACTGGTGCTATGCCAGTGGCTTAGGGGTCAATTCCATTTCAATTGTTGTTTTTTCAGCTCTTACATACATTTGATTTTTGATGTTATACCTGGTACTCAGGCTGGGATTCAATCCGAGCTGCGTTCGATCCGCGATCTAGCACGCTTGACATTTAACTGGAATTTACAATTAAGCTGACATCTGCAGCATTTACCTTGGAATGCGATCTCTGCGGAGGTGGGAACATTGCAATTAAATGCTACAATTTCTACAGGTGCGATCGGATTCAATCCAAAGAGACTTGAAAGATTTCCTCAAATGTTTCATGCCTCTCACCTCCCTCCTCCCAGGTATTGGTACGGTCCCGGTGGGGCGGGTGGAGACGGGCGTGATCAAGCCAGGCATGGTGGTGACTTTTGCCCCCGTCAATGTGACCACGGAGGTCAAGTCAGTGGAGATGCACCACGAGGCGCTGACCGAGGCCATGCCCGGAGACAACGTGGGCTTTAACGTCAAGAACGTGTCGGTAAAAGACATACGGCGAGGGAACGTGGCTGGAGACAGTAAGAACGACCCGCCGATGGAGGTGGCCAGCTTCACCGCACAGGTCTGGATAGGAGAGTTGGCTGTGGAGAACATTGTGTGTCTGGATAGGAGAGTTGGCTGTGGAGAACATTGTGTGTCTGGATAGGAGAGTTGGCTGTGGAGAACATTGTGTGTCTGGATAGGAGAGTTGGCTGTGGAGAACATTGTGTGTCTGGATAGGAGAGTTGGCTGTGGAGAACATTGTGTGTCTGGATAGGAGAGTTGGCTGTGGAGAACATTGTGTGTCTGGATAGGAGAGTTGGCTGTGGAGAACATTGTGTGTCTGGATAGGAGAGTTGGCTGTGGAGAACATTGTGTGTCTGGATAGGAGAGTTGGCTGTGGAGAACATTGTGTGTCTGGATAGGAGAGTTGGCTGTGGAGAACATTGTGTGTCTGGATAGGAGAGTTGGCTGTGGAGAACATTGTGTGTCTGGACTGAAACGAGACCTTACGAGACACCATTCCTGTTTTTGTCCAATTCACACATCACTTACTACCCTGTTTAGAAAGGAAACAAATAGCATAGAGTCACATAGAAGAGAAATGACTTGTGTGTGTGTGTGTGTCTCCTCCCTCCTCCCTCAGGTCATCATCCTGAACCACCCAGGTCAGATCAGTGCCGGCTACGCCCCCGTGCTGGACTGCCACACGGCCCACATCGCCTGTAAGTTCGCCGAGCTGAAGGAGAAGATTGACCGGCGCTCGGGCAAGAAGCTGGAGGACAACCCCAAGGCCCTGAAGTCTGGCGACGCAGCCATCGTTGCCATGGTCCCCGGGAAGCCCATGTGTGTGGAGAGCTTCTCCGAGTACCCACCACTTGGTAGGTGGTGTGTGTGTGTGTCTGCCCTCAACTCAGATCCCTATTGGGGGGACAGATGACGTGTACTGTGCATCTTTATTGTCATATAGATATTACAGAACTGGCTCTGTTCATCAGATAAGAAGTTGTCTCCATCCTTCATCAGTCTTGGTGCTTCTTGTCTAGAACTAATCACATGTTCCATTTAGTATTTTCAAAGTGCTACAGTTGATCACAAATCAACTATAGCATTGTATCATGTGCTATAAAGCCTGTAATAGACTGAAATGCGTTTATAATAAAGTCATTTGAAATATGACTCGCATTCGATCAATCTCTCCATCCTCCCAGGGCGCTTTGCGGTGCGTGACATGCGTCAGACTGTGGCGGTGGGCGTGATCAAGGCGGTGGAGAAGAAGGCTCCTTCCACGGGCAAGGTCACCAAGTCGGCCCAGAAGGCCCAGAAGGTCAAATGAACGTTGTGTTGGGCTCGCGACGTTAGCATCCGCCCCCGTAAAAACATCACCCCCCTGCTAAACACCATAGTCAAAGTCTGGTCCATGCTCACGATGCATCGCAAGAGCAGACGGAGGAAAAAAATGTCATGGTATATTCATTAAGGAAGTGTTCTGTTTTATATATATATATATATATGTTTTGGACTGCTTGTTTGACTGTTTGTAGTTAGGATACACTATCTGAGTAGAAGACCATTTAAATAACTCCTCTAGATGTGTGCTATTGTACTCAGTTAAACGTCAAAAATGGTATTGATAGTGTTGGTTTGCATTAAACTAGCTGCTAGTTAATGTTAGTAAAAATGTACAAACATTTTTAAGTCGATAAAATGTTGAAATGGTGTTGTGTTTTCCTATGGCTGCTTGCATGTTCCCAATGCACTTTAAAAAAGATATCAGATACTAACACATTATAGCACCTTGCTTGGCTTAAAAGCTCCCTTGCACTGTTCAAACCTTGTCGACACTGTTCCCTCGACACCTTACTGTATGCAAACCTGTGAGCTTGATCTATATCAAAAGACATTAAAAAAGGGTTCAAACTTAGCAACATGTGCATCATTTTTCCACAGTCATTTACATATGGGTTGACAGTTGAAAAATGAAATAAATCATCTTCAAGGTAATAAATGGATGTCAACACGCTGCGACAGAACAGAACAGAACACCACGATGGTCATAGTCTAACAGAACGCGTCTGTAAATATGTCACAACACAACACACTTGAATTTCCTTTTTTTTTATATTATTATTGATGTAGGAGAATAGAAGTTTCTTTAATACCTTTCATGACATCACAGGTTTGTGATGGAGCTAACGGACATTATTACTACCGTATGTGCACGTCATTTAAATAAATTAGGATAATGATCGTATGAGACACAGTGATGACATTTCTAAAGGCCAGTTTTCCTTTGGTAATACATGGTCTGTCTGTGGATAAATAATGCCCAAATCAGATAATGTGAGACCATTTCAGCACAAAAGGCCAACAACCCACACGTTGGGTGCAAATAAATGTTGAAATGGACAGTATATCGCTAAGAAAGGCACCATGTTATGTACTGCATGTTTTTATATACTTCACATATTCTGGTAAAGCCTTCAATGATGATTTAATCGACCATAAATGTTTCTGCTAATGTTTCTGTTTCCAAAGGTATGTGTACTGGAGCTTTGGATTTAGCGTACAAGTTCATACTGCATTTCATGTTGTTTTTGAACGGGTTTCTCTCTTTTGAAACAACCCACTTGGTGAAACATCCAATAATCCTTACCAGGATCCTGTTCAGTAGGCACAAAATGTTACAAAACGTTGTGAAAACCGATGAAGTAGCCTACTACCTGAGGCTGAGCATGTCCAATGAGTCATCTTTGCATTCCGTTTCAAAATGTTTTGCTACATTGTGCCCTATTGAACATGACCTTGTTGTACCTGAATCTGTAACATTTAAAGGGATAGTCCACCCAAATTAGAAAATTACATTTTTATTTTGGTACCATGTAAAGGAATCGCTGTCCGTCATTGCTGTCTCTCCTTGTCCAAAGACTGCTTGAAGGGTAAGAAAAACAATGTAATTTTGTGATTTGTGTGACATATCCCTTTAAGTCAAAAGGGCTAATTGTTGTTAGGATTAGCCATGATGTCACTCACACTGCTTGCCAGGGAGTGCAAAATAACACTTACAGATTATTAACATAACATTATATACATTCTACAGCATGTCAACTTCAGTTTAAGCAATTTAATAAGCATTTAAAACTATAATGTATTAAAAGAACTACAGCCGGTGAGAGTGATTCCGACTGAAACCGTGTACTGTAAGACTGCTGGGTCACATAATCAGATAACATAATATACTTTTGCACATTTTCTCCCTTCATCGTGTTTTTCTCTCTTGTATTATAAGTAGCAAAAATGAATGAGAAGATACACAGGTATCTCAAGAAATCACATTCATAATGTGGATACCTTGGTCGTCGGGTAGAAAACACCTCGGGGTGCGCAATTGAACTGTGTTTTAGGCATAGAAATATAACTACTAGAACGGACATCCCCATTCAAAGGTGTCATGATGGGTGGACTGTATTTCTATTTCTATGGTTTTAGCAGCTATTCGTCTCCTGTGTGTGTGTTGGTGTGTGTGTGACCGGTTGGCAGAATTGAATTTACCTCAAACTAGTATTGACCTGGACTTGGCAAGTCTGTCATTGCAATGAGGGGTGTTTTGTGCCATTGTACGTCCACAATAGTCTCTCAAATCAGAAACGATTATAGGGAACTAATGTGGGTGAAAAACTTGGTCGTGTTGAGGCAACATTCATTTCAAGATGGCTGCCTCAGAAGCTTTGGATAACAGTATGATATTGGGTTCATGTAAGCATTTAACTTGCCCCATACGCTATAGACTTATACGTTAGGATGCCCCACACTTTAACTTCTACTGTACATGATTATGTGTATTAAAATGAAGGAAACGTTTTCTAGAAGGGTTTTGCCATAAGGCCTATAGGCATCAACAACTTCCTGTGTTAATGAATTAGGACTTATGGGTAAGTTGTAATACCATGACATTTGGACTGAAAACATGCAGTGCTCATGCAGTTTCGAGATCACAGATCAATCCATTGTCTTTCAGGATCAAGTTTTGCTTGTTTCTTTATATATATATATATATATATATATATATACAATATATATATATACACACAACCTCTTACTCAGTCTCTTTTTTATACACCTCTCTCTCTCTCTTTATTATACCTTCTTTGTTTTCTTTGTTTCCATTTCTTCAACCGTACTTTAAAAAAAGAATAATTCATGCAATGATATGTTCATGTATCGCCGACATGTATGAAAAATACGATGCTTTTTATCAAATGAATCAACATAAAAAATAAACAGAAATAACCATTATAGTCCCTCCCTGTTCCCCCTCCCCCCTCCCAAAATAGGATAAAGAGCTTCTCTGTAAGGTGAGGTTTTTTGATTGGTCCATACGACACGGGGGTGTGTCTTATTTTAGCCGTACGTGCGGCATGCTCAGGGACTCTGTGCTCCCGACTGAGGGGGGCGATGACATGTTCCCGCTCCTGCTGGCCAGGCTTCTATTGAACCCTGCCAGAGCACTTAACCCCGCCCCAAGCCCCGGGTCTGTCCTCAGTAGCTCTGATGAGTAAGAGGTTGCGTCGGCTGTCCCCTGGGACAGGAAGTCAAAGCCAAAAGCTCCACCTTGAGCCTCGGGGGGGAGAGGGAGGGCATCCACGTCCCTGTCGCTGATAAAGAGGTCCTCCTCCCCCCAGCCATCCCCGCCGCCCCCTCCCCCAGGGTCCTGACTACTGTGGGAGCCTGTGGGGGAATCGCTGCTGCAGGGGCTGGGGGAGGAGAGGCTGAGGCTAGGATGGTGGTGGCTATCCAGGGCCCTGGAGGTGGTTGACCCCCCCTGCCCCAGGTTTTGGATGGACATGGACTTGCCCAGGCTTTGGTCCACCTGGCTGGGGTTGGAGCCAGAGGAGCAGCGACCTCCTCCTCCCAGAGCAGAAGAGAGGGGTACCAGGGGCTCCATCTCCAGGCTTGTGTGTCTCCTCCAGGAGCCCTCTGCTTTGGCATTGCAGGGCCGGCCATTGCTGTTCCCACTGGACCCCCCTCTTGGCTGCCCCAGCCTCCCGATTCTGAGGCCTTGTTCTGGGCCTAACACATCACCATCCTCCCTCTCCTCCGGGCTTCCACAGAAGTCACCCACCTCCATCACCATCTCCCTCTCCCTCTCTGGCCTGGAGTGACCCACCGTCCGGCTGGGCTGGGGAGGAGGTGGTGGGGGCCTGGCCAGAGTAGGAAACCCCCCACCTCCAGATACACAATTAGGAGTAAGAATAGGAGGTGAGTGAGAAGAACTTCCTCTATGGACTGGTTCCCCACTTTCCGGCAGGGTATGATGATGATGATGTTGGTGGTGTTGAGGAAGGGGCGACGGACTGAACGAGGAGGGCGGGGGCCCACTGGTAGAAGGCGAGGTGGTGCCAGTGTTGAGGTTGAGGCTGAGCTCGGTGGACGGCGCCAGGATAAGGTGAAGTCCCCGGGACAGGTTTGAGGTGTTGGTGGAGGAGCGGGTCACGCGCCCCCCTTGGCCCTCTATCCCTGGCCCACCTCCGGTGCTGCTGACCTGGGTAGAGCAGGTAGAGTGGTCCTTGAAGAGGATAGAGCTCTGGTAGTCTGAGGTCTGCTCCAGCTCGAACAGGGGCAAGGAGGAGAGGGTGAGGGCAGAGGAGGAGCCTTTACGTAACACATGCCGGTAGATGTCCAACAGGGAGTCCAGCTTCGACTCAATAGACTGGACCTAGAGAGGGATGGATTGAAGGACGGAAGGAAGGAAGGAAATGATGGTTAATATTAGCTACACAAAAGAAAGAGTACTTTCACATAATTGTTCATACAAACAACATTTAACCACATTCAACCATAACATGTTGAATAACAGTAGTTGGTTGCCCTTTACACTCGTACCTGTACCCATATACGGGTTAAAAATGGCAGATTTGGGCACTAATGCTTCACAGCGCTGTAGGGGTTTGGACTGACATCCATTCTGAATTTGAGCACAGCGCGCGACAAGAAGTTGCCCCCCCATCTCTCCCGGTACTTGGGCAACGTTTGCTATTTTTGTTGTTCTCTTAGTGAGGGAAATGCTTTAAGTTAAGAGGACTCTATGTATTTTGAAAGATGAGACGTTGAGGATTATTGCAATAAATACCACTTTGATGTCACACAACCAAGCCAAACACCCGTGAGTCCAAACGTGCACTTCACATCTCCATATCATAAAACTCATGGCATGTACAGTGTCAGCGTGTATGATCACTATGTTTGATGTAGAAGAGGACATGGGGTCATAGGCTCATTCTGTTCAGAACAACTCAGAGTATGTTTGTTTACTATGAAGATAATTCGCAGTGGCACACGCACCTGAATGCACTCATGACTCCTTTCTATGCGTACCAAAATCCCGATCTGGATCTCTGAATTACCTTGTGAAAGCCTAACACTGTAAGATCGTATATATTAACTTAACTAGTCATGTTGACAATAGAACAAGCTTTCAAATCAGGCCCACCTGACCCAGACTGCGATTCATTATGGACCATTTTTGGATTGCGTAAACAGCAACAGTAATTGTGTGATGGCGGGGATGCAGGGTTGTGTTCCAAACGAAACAGCTACAAGTCTGCTTGCTCTAGTTCCTGAACGGCACAGCTAGGAGAGCTCAAAAAGTACCTTATGGTTGAAGACTCTTCTTTGAGTCATAAAAGTGTATTGAAATGACTTAGGAACTGTGTACACTTTGGAGAGGGGTGTGGCCACTTCTGAGACGCCAGTTAGTCCTCTCGCTCAAACCCTTGTCATTTTGTTGTCCTATGTTGCACCTAACCCACATTTTCGAGGAATATTTTTATGTTACTGAATGTCGACAGTGTATTGGTTGGATCCAGTCTCGTGTCAGGTGAACTTGTGCTCACCTTTGGTCTACTCATTTATTTCCCCATGATCTCCAAACTGTTCCCTTTCAATTGCTACCATGGTTATGCATATGCTTTTCATACTTCTTCTATAAGAAACATTTCAATTTATTCCTATCCATATAGGCCAATTCCCACGAATGTCAAAGGTTAACCACACATAATTCACCATATTTAATGAACCAGTGGTTTAAGTTCACGGAAACCCACTGACCTGCCGTTCCACTTTGCAGACGCGTCCCAGCATACTCATGTCCTCCAGCAGGTCTCCATCCGACAGCAGCTTGTCCCGGATCTTCTTATCCAGAGGAACCTGGCCTTTACCCAGGATCTGGTCCACTCTGGAAGGCACAGGAGACATAGTGTTAAAGAAAGGGTACAGAGAGAGAAATGGTGCAGGACCAGAGGATGTCCAGTAGGCAGCCCGCCCGAGAAGGAAGAAGGAAGGAAAGAGAGTTAAGAGTTGGAATTGGTCCTCTATGAGAATACAACACGTACTGTAGAGGCCCATGCTGCTCACAAGGATATATACCGGCTCGGTTTACTGTGTCACTAGCGATATATGTTGCAAGTGTATCAATATCAACAGCATGCCACTGGACACACACACTGGTTGAATCAACGTTGTTTCCACCTCATTTCACCGAAATGAGGTGGAACCAACGTGGAATAGATGTTGAATTGACGTCTGTGCCCAGTGGGATATCAACACACCTTTTTTTCAAGGCCAGAAGAAGAGAAGAATGTATTATCTACTACTGGATTTGAAAGACAAAATGGATGACCTTAAATTACAAGCATAGTTTTTATTTGTATTTATGTATCATTTTACTACGCATTTGGACTTTTAGTTGAGATGTTTATATGAGATAATCAATATTTTCCATGACTCAAGATGCTCTCGACCAGACAAATGTCATTTTAAGTTTCTACCACATGGTGGCTCACTACTCACTCATTTGGTAAATATGGCCTTTCAAATTCAGTGAAAGTTTAGGGCCTAGATTTAATCAGATCAAGTGTTAACCGGCTATAGCCGACACCCGCATAGCTGATGTTTTGGCGGTGTCGGCGGTGGAACGGCATTGGAGCTGAAAATCGGTGAGCAGCTGCTCTTGTGATCATTGTCAAGAAGCCACACCTCCCCACTCGCGTTAGAAGTTCAGAATGAGAAAGTGTAGGCAATATAGAAATAATCACATTCAAATTGAAAAATAATTTAACTAAATAATGAGGATTTCTAACAGCCTAATCGAGGTGTAGATTACATCTCACATTCCAGAATTCAAACTTAATGAGACTCCATGCAGCCAATGGCAATGTCCGTTATAGCCATAATACCGGGAGCAACATGTGGATTTGACAACTCTAACGCAATTCCACCTCTGACACCGTCAAAACATCAGTTCTGCGGATGTTGGCTAAAGTGGATCTGATTGAATCGGGCCATAAGTTTAAGAGACAACTCAGAGAAAACTCAGTTGACAGGAATGCAGAACAGAAGAAACATCACCAGGAGGAATCTAGAAACTGAACCCATCAACAGTCCCAAATGGATCCCCCGTGCAAGATATACTGTCAACCTAGGCAGGTAAGATATACTGTCAACTTAGACAGGTAAGATATACTGTCAACCTAGGCAGGTAAGATATACTGTCAATTTAGACAGGTAAGATATACTGTCAACCTAGGCAGGTAAGATATAGTGTCAATTTAGACAGGTAAGATATACTGTCAACCTAGGCAGGTAAGATATACTGTCAACTTAGACAGGTAAGATATACTGTCAACCTAGACAGGTAAGCTATACTGTCAACCTAGACAGGTAAGATATACTGTCAACTTAGACAGGTAAGACATACTGTCAACCTAGGCAGGTAAGATATACTGTCAACCTAGACAGGTAAGGAAGATATTTGCGATTTGAAAACCATGCAGTGTTTCTTCTTGCAAACAATCAGCTAGTCCACATGCAGGGGATGAGGAGAAAGTCAAGAGGGTGTGAGGAGAGGAGTGCGTGAGGGGTGTGTGAGGGGCGTGAGGGGGTTAACTCTGACCCCTGCGTGGAGTTCTTTCTGCCGTGGCTGTAATACATGGGCAGGGAGGGAGAGGAAAAGGTCTTGGCTCGGCTGCTCAGGGGCTGGGGCCCCACTATCATGTCCAGCCTATGGGGGAAAGTGAGGACACACACACACACACAAATATGAATGTATGCACACAGACAAAGACATACTGCTCACATTAGTGGCTAAGCAGTGAATACACATGGGCAAACAGCTGCTAGCTAAGCCTTTTCATGCATTTTATTGGAAGGTCTAAGTTAGAGAGTGTGACTGTGTGAGCACTTTGACCGTGCGTGACAGTGCATTATTGTTCTCACCGTGTCTGCAGACTCTTGATGCGACACAGCATGTCCAGGTGTCCGGCGGAGTACTGCTCTATGACGTCCTTCACATCATACGGACGCAACGTCTCCTTAAACTTCTTCTTGGCCACGTGGAACTTCATTATTCTGGATGGACCAGACCAGGGTCATGTTCATTAAATATCAGATGAAAGAACATTGACTGAAACAGGGAGGGACTACATGAACTTGTCTAATAAGAAATGCTCCTTTTTGTTTCCCGCCGCGAAACGTTTCGCTACGGTGTGTCCTAATGAATGAGAGCCAGCACAGGAAGGCATCTCAATGCAGTTCTTAAATCTACCACAAGAGGGAGTCCTCAAACAAAGAACGACATTGACCTAGAGTAACACACGCCAAGGTAATGAGATCTAAAACTATCCAATAGCAACAGCTGAAACAGCTCTTCTTTCTCAACATAAATCATCTGGAAAATCATTTCATATTTCTAAAGAAAATATTCTTGTGAAGTTGTACAGTGAACAATCTGAGGTAAAATCAGTCTTTACTTCACTGTTTACTTTAGCTGTGTAGCATGTAAATCTAGCCCTTTGAGAGAGTGTAGAGGGGAGCTTAGTACATACACCTGTGGAGCCTAGGGGCCACATACAACGGAAGAGGTTGAATATGAGAGGCCCTTACTGCCCAATGTGAGGATCAAAGGGGTAAGACTGATGGAAAAGTTATGTAGTAATGTATCCACTGGATAAACCCATGGCGGGAAGCTGCCTCTCACGGTATGGATTAGGGGAAGAGTTAGGAGGTTACAATAAGAAGAAAAATGTCACGCTAAGGCTCTGATGACATACTTGAGTGAGGGCAGTGTGTGTGTGTGTGTGTGTGTGAGTGAGCGTGCGTCTCACCTGACGGCTCGGATGACAGACTTGACGGAAGGCAGCAGGTCCTCCACAGAGATCTCACAGTGACAACCCTTGTCATCACCGAACCCATCCTCAGTGGTCATGTTAGAGTCAGCTAGAGAGAGAGAGAGAGAGACGGAGGGAAAGAGATTTTGAGTTTTAAAATACCTTCATTTTTTTATGACAGAAGAGATGGAGGGAAGGAAGGAAGGAGGTAGGAAGGGGAGGAGAGAGGGAGGAAGGGGAGGAGAGAGGGACAGTGACGTGCATTCATTGATGCCAGGGGAAGCCTGGCTTCCCCAAATATTTGAGAAAAAACATGACATATTTCGTCTCTCTGTGTTTTAATAATTTTCCATCAATTCGCAAGTGGCTGAATCTCACCGGAGAAATCATCAGAGCGAGGGAAACAGCGCAGTATGCTTAGGGTTATTGTCCTGCTGGAAGGTGAACCTCCGTCCTAGTCTAAAATCTCTGGAAGACTGAAACAGGTTTCCCTCAAGAATTTCCCTGTATTTAGAGCCATCCATCAGTCCTTCAATTCTGACCAGTTTCCCTGTCCCTGCCGATGAAAAACATCCCCAAAGCATGATGCTGCCACCACCATACTTCACTGTGGGGATAGGGTTTTCGGGGTGATGAGAGGTGTTGGGTTTGTGCCAGACATAGCGTTTTCCTTGATGGCCAAAAAGCTCAATTTTAGTCTAATCTGACCAGAGTACCTTCTTCCATATGATTGGGGATTCTCCCACATATCTTCTGGTGAATACCAAATGTGTTTGCTTATTTTTTTCTTTAAGCAGTGGCTTTTTTCTGGACACTCTTCCGTAAAGCCCAGCTCTGTGGAGTGTATGGCTTAAAGTGTTCCTATGGACAGATACTCCAATCTCCGCTGTGGAGCTTTGCAGATCCTTTAAGGTTATCTTTGGTCTCTTTGTTGCCTCTCTGATTAATGCCCTCCTTGCCTGGTCCGTGAGTTTTGGTGGGCGGCCCCTCTTGGCAGGTTTGTTGTGGTGCCATATTCTTTCCATTTTTTAATAATGGATTTAATGGTGCTCTGTGGGATGTTCAAAGTTTCATATATTTTTTATAACCCAACCCTGATCTGTACTTCTCCACAACTTTGTCCCTGACCTGTTTGGAGAGCTCCTTGGTCTTC
Source organism: Oncorhynchus mykiss (assembly GCF_057628025.1). Lineage (NCBI taxonomy): Eukaryota > Metazoa > Chordata > Actinopteri > Salmoniformes > Salmonidae > Oncorhynchus > Oncorhynchus mykiss. The sequence goes on along the minus strand of NC_143038.1, from coordinate 5,326,539 downwards.
ATGGTGCCGCTTGCTTGGTGGTGCCCCTTGCTAAGTGGTGTTGCAGACTCTGGCCTTTCAGAACAGGTGTATACAGTGCCTTGCGAAAGTATTCGGCCCCCTTGAACTTTGCGACCTTTTGCCACATTTCAGGCTTCAAACATACAGATATAAAACTGCATTTTTTTGTGAAGAATCAACAACAAGTGGGACACAATCATGAAGTGGAACGACATTTATTGGATATTTCAAACTTTTTTAACAAATCAAAAACTGAAAAATTGGGCGTGCAAAATTATTCAGCCCCTTCAGTTCAGTGAGGATCTCTGAATGATCCAATGTTGACCTAAATGACTAATGATGATAAATACAATCCACCTGTGTGTAATCAAGTCTCCGTATAAATGCACCTGCACTGTGATAGTCTCAGAGGTCCGTTAAAAGCGCAGAGAGCATCATGAAGAACAAGGAACACACCAGGCAGGTCCGAGATACTGTTGTGAAGAAGTTTAAAGCCGGATTTGGATACAAAAAGATTTCCCAAGCTTTAAACATCCCAAGGAGCACTGTGCAAGCGATAATATTGAAATGGAAGGAGTATCAGACCACTGCAAATCTACCAAGACCTGGCCGTCCCTCTAAACTTTCAGCTCATACAAGGAGAAGACTGATCAGAGATGCAGCCAAGAGGCTCATGATCACTCTGAGGTGGGAGACTCTGTCCATAGGACAACAATCAGTCGTATATTGCACAAATCTGGCCTTTATGGAAGAGTGGCAAGAAGAAAGCCATTTCTTAAAGATATCCATAAAAAGTGTCATTTAAAGTTTGCCACAAGCCACCTGGGAGACACACCAAACGTGGAAGAAGGTGCTCTGGTCAGATGAAACCAAAATTGAACTTTTTGGCAACAATGCAAAATGTTATGTTTGGCGTAAAAGCAACACAGCTGAACACACCATCCCCACTGTCAAACATGGTGGTGGCAGCATCATGGTTTGGGCCTGCTTTTCTTCAGCAGGGACAGGGAAGATGGTTAAAATTGATGGGAAGATGGATGGAGCCAAATACAAGACCATTCTGGAAGAAAACCTGATGGAGTCTGCAAAAGACCTGAGACTGGGACGGAGATTTGTCTTCCAACAAGACAATGATCCAAAACATAAAGCAAAATCTACAATGGAATGGTTCAAAAATAAACATATCCAGGTGTTAGAATGTCCAAGTCAAAGTCCAGACCTGAATCCAATCGAGAATCTGTGGAAAGAACTGAAAACTGCTGTTCACAAATGCTCTCCATCCAACCTCACTGAGCTCGAGCTGTTTTGCAAGGAGGAATGGGAAAAAACGTCAGTCTCTTGATGTGCAAAACTGATAGAGACATACCCCAAGCGACTTACAGCTGTAATCGCAGCAAAAGGTGGCGCTACAAAGTATTAACTTAAGGGGGCTGAATAATTTTGCACGCCCAATTTTTCAGTTTTTGATTTGTTAAAAAAGTTTGAAATATCCAATAAATCTCGTTCCACTTCATGATTGTGTCCCACTTGTTGTTGATTCTTCACAAAAAAATACAGTTTTATATCTTTATGTTTGAAGCCTGAAATGTGGCAAAAGGTCGCAAAGTTCAAGGGGACCGAATACTTTCGCAAGGCACTGTATATACTGAGATTATGTGACAGATCATGTGACACTTAGATTGCACTCAGGTAGACTTTATTGAATTAATTATGTGATTTCTGAAGGTAATTGGTTGCACCAGATCTTCTTTAGGGGCTTCAAAGCGAAGGGGTGAATACATTTGCACGCACCCCTTTTCCGTTAGTCATTTTTTAAAGTTATTTTTTTTCATTTCACTTCACCAATTTGGACTATTTTGTGTATTTCCATTACATGAAATCCAAATAAAAATCCATTTAAATTACAGGTTGTAATGCAACAAAATTAAAACGCTAAGGGGAGTGAATACTTTTGCAAGGCACTGTAGCTCGTCTATCTGATGTTGTGTGGACCAAAAGAGTATGACACGTTGCGGCAGTATTTTTAAATAACCTTTATTTAACTAGGCAAGTAAGTTAAGAACAAATTCTTATTTACAATGACGCCCCAGCCAAAACCTAACCCGGATAACACTGGGCAAATTTTAGGCTGACGTTAAGTAGCTAGCTAATTTAGCTGTTTCATTGTTGCCCATGCGAGGAAGTTAGGCTAGCAAGCATTTTAGCTAGGTAGCCTATGACAACAAAAACTAAAAGCATACAGTATGACAGATCCATAGACCATTTTGCCAAATTGAAAGAGAGCAGGATGGCATTGGCGTTCAACTAGTCTACAGGTAGGATGAGTCCAAACTTCTTTTTTTTCACACACACATGCACGAACGCACACACACACCAGTACCATTGGTTTTTGGTGTCTTCAAGTTTGTTTTCAGTGTATTCAGAAAAGCATACTGTATATAGCCTTGTTGATTAAATGTTTCAGTTGAAATGGTGCTGAAATACCAGAGGCAGTGCTCCTGTTGTCTTTGTGTTGACTTCTAAAACAGTAGTTGTGTCACGATCTTGGAAATGAGCGGACCAAGGCGCAGCGTAGGTATAGTTCCACATATCTATATAAGTGAGACTAACAAAACAAAATAACAAAACTTACAAAGACCGTGAGGACGTATTGCCCAAACACACTAACACAAACAATATCCCACAAATGCAGGTGGTGAAAGCCTACCTAAATATGATCCCCAATTAGAGGCAACAATAACCAATTTCTCTAATTGGGAACCACACAAACCACCAACCTAGAAATCTATAAACTAGATAACCCCCCAGTCACACTCTGACCTAAACACCATAGAGAACCTAGGGCTCTCTATGGTCAGGGCGTGAAAGTACACCCCCCTCCCCAAAGGTGCGGAATCCTGCCGCAAAACCTGAAACCAAATGGGGAGAGTAGGGGGGGTGACTAGTGTTGGTGGCGGCTCCGGTGCAGTTCTTTGCCCCCGCCCAGACCACGGGTCCGGCCATGGAGCCGGGTAGAACGCCGTGCCCGGACTGGGCATTGGCGCAGAGGAGGACCTCGGCCATGGTGCTGGGTTGGACGCTGCACACGGACTGGGCACTGGCGCCGAGGAAGGCTCCGGCCATGGAGCTGAGTTGGCCGCCGTGCCCGGACATCGGCGCAGAGGAAGGCTCCGGCCTTGGAGCTGGACTGGACACCGTGCCCGGACTGGGCCCCGACGCAGAGGAAGGCTCCGGCCTTGGAGCTGGACTGGACACCGTGCCCGGACTGGGCCCCGACGCAGAGGAAGGCTCCGGCCATGGAGCTGAGTTGGCCGCAGTGCCCGGACATCGGCGCAGAGGAAGGCTCCGGCCTTGGAGCTGGACTGGACGCTGTGCCCGAACTGGACCCCGACGCAGAGGAAGGCTCTGGCCTTGGAGTTGGACTAGACGCCGTGCCCGGACTGTTGACCGTTGCTGGACGCCGTGCCCGGACGTGCCCGGACCGTCGCTGGAGGTTCCGGACCGTTGACCGTTGCTGGAGGTTCCTGACCGTCGCTGGAGGTTCCGGACCGTGGACCGTCGCCGGAGGTTCCGGACCATGGACCGTCGTGGGAGGTTCCGGAGCGGGAACTGTCGCCGGAAGCTCTGGACTTTGAATGCGCACTGGAGGGAGGCCTAGTGCGTGGAGCCGGTACAGGTGGCACCGGACTGGTTACACACACTTCAGGGCAAGTGCAAGGAGCAGGTACAGGACGTACCGGACTGGGGAGGCGCACTAGAGCCCTGATGTGTGGAGCCGGCACAGGTGGCACGGGACTGGTGACATGCACTTCAGGGCAAGTGCAAGGAGCAGGCACAGGAAGTACCAGACTGGGGAGGCGCACTGGAGGCCTAGTGCGTGGAGCTGGCACAGGTGTTTACCGGACTTGTGACACGCACATCAGGGAGAGTGCGGGGAGCTGACACAGGACGTACCGGACTGGGAAGGCACACTGGTGGCCAGATGCGTGAAACCGGTGCAGATGGCATCGGACTGGTGTCACGCTCTTCAGCACACCTGTACGGCAACAATCTCATCGCTACCACCTCTCTCCGGAATCGTTCATTAAATTCCTCCTCCGACTCCCAAACAGGCTCTGGCACTCTCCGCTGCACGACCGCCAGCTCCAAGTGCCCGCCCCCCCCCCCCCCAACAAAAAATAATCTTTGGGTTTCTGTGTCGTCGCTGTCCTTCCCTGCTCCTTGGCGACTCCCGCCAAGGAAGGGTCTCGTGTCCTCTCATGTCCTCCCAAGTCCAAAACTTCCTTACCTCATTTTCACACTGCTTGGTCCTTTGTTGGTGGGATATTCTGTCACGATCTTGGACATGAGCAGACCAAGGCGCAGCGTGAGTATAGTTCCACATATTTATATAAGTGAAACTAACAAAACAAAATTTAAAAACTTAAAGACCATTAGGACGTATTGCCCAAACACACTAAAACAAACAATATCCCACAAATGCAGGTGGGGGAAAAAGCCTACCTAAATATGATCCCCAATTAGAGGCAACAATTACCAGCTGCCTCTAATTGGGAACCACACAAACCACCAACCTAGAAATCTATTTTATTTATTTATTTATTTATTTCACCTTTATTTAACCAGGTAGGCAAGTTGAGAACAAGTTCTCATTTACAATTGCGACCTGGCCAAGATAAAGCAAAGCAGTTCGACACAGAGTTACACATGGAGTAAAACAAACATACAGTCAATAATACAGTATAAACAAGTCTATATACGATGTGAGCAAATGAGGTGAGATAAGGGAGGTAAAGGCAAAAAAAGGCCACGGTGGCAAAGTAAATACAATATAGCAAGTAAAACACTGGAATGGTAGATTTGAAATGGAAGAATGTGCAAAGTAGAAATAAAAATAATGGGGTGCAAAGGAGCAAAATAAATAAATAAATTAAATACAGTAGGGAAAGAGGTAGTTGTTTGGGCTAAATTATAGGTGGGCTATGTACAGGTGCAGTAATCTGTGAGCTGCTCTGACAGTTGGTGCTTAAAGCTAGTGAGGGAGATAAGTGTTTCCAGTTTCAGAGATTTTTGTAGTTCGTTCCAGTCATTGGCAGCAGAGAACTGGAAGGAGAGGCGGCCAAAGAAAGAATAGGTTTTGGGGGTGACTAGAGAGATATACCTGCTGGAGCGTGTGCTACAGGTGGGAGATGCTATGGTGACCAGCGAGCTGAGATAAGGGGGGACTTTACCTAGCAGGGTCTTGTAGATGACATGGAGCCAGTGGGTTTGGCGACGAGTATGAAGCGAGGGCCAGCCAACGAGAGCGTACAGGTCGCAATGGTGGGTAGTATATGGGGCTTTGGTGACAAAACGGATGGCACTGTGATAGACTGCATCCAATTTGTTGAGTAGGGTATTGGAGGCTATTTTGTAAATGACATCGCCAAAGTCGAGGATTGGTAGGATGGTCAGTTTTACAAGGGTATGTTTGGCAGCATGAGTGAAGGATGCTTTGTTGCGAAATAGGAAGCCAATTCTAGATTTATCTTTGGATTGGAGATGTTTGATGTGAGTCTGGATGGAGAGTTTACAGTCTAACCAGACACCTAGGTATTTGTAGTTGTCCACGTATTCTAAGTCAGAGCCGTCCAGAGTAGTGATGTTGGACAGGCGGGCAGGTGCAGGCAGCGATCGGTTGAAGAGCATGCATTTAGTTTTACTTGTATTTAAGAGCAATTGGAGGCCACGGAAGGAGAGTTGTATGGCATTGAAGCTCGCCTGGAGGGTTGTTAACACGGTGTCCAAAGAAGTAGATAACCCCCCCAGTCACGCTCTGACCTAAACACCGTAGAGAACCTAGGGCTCTCTATGGTCAGGGCGTGACAAGTTGTTTAGTAAACTTGTTGCAGGCAGTGGTGGAAAAAGTACCCAATTGTCATACTTGAGTAAAAGTAAAGATACCTTAATAGAAAGTGAAAGTCACCCAGTCAAATACTACTTGAGTAAAAGTCTAAAAGTATTTGGTTTTAAATATACTCAAGTATCAAAAGTAAATGTAATTGATTAAATATATTTCAGTTTAAAAAGTAGAAGGTTAAATCATTTCAAATTCCTTATATTAAGCAAAGCAGACAGCACCATTTTCTTGTTTTTCAAATGTATGGATAGCCAAGGGCACACTCCAACACTCAGACATTATTTACAAAAGATGCATTTGTGTTTAACGAGTCCGCCAGACCAGAGACAGAGAGAGAGAGAGAGAAAGATGAGAGACAGACAGAGACAGAGAGAGAGAGACAAAGAGAGAGAGAGACAGACACACAGAGAGAGAGAGACAGAGAGAGAGAGACAGAGATACAGAGAGAGACAGAGACAGAGAAAGACAGAGAGAGAGAGACAGAGTGAGAGAGAGAGACAGAGAGAGAGAGAGAGAGACAGAGAGAGACAGAGAGAGAGAGACAGAGAGAGAGAGAGAGAGAGAGAGAGAGAGAGAGAGACAGAGAGACAGAGAGAGACAGAGAGAGAGAGAGAGAGAGAGACAGAGTGAGAGAGAGAGAGACAGAGAGAGAGAGAGATGAGAGAGAAATTGAAAAACTTGTTTTCACAAAAGAGAGTCTACATTATAGCAGAAGAGCGCGAGGCTGAGAGCTGCCTGGCCTCAGTAGGTATATTGCTAATGGGAAATATTTATCACAAAGACCTGCTGTTTATGGGTGGCCTGAGTTACGACATAAAGCACACCAAAGCGGGCCAGGGGTTAGAAGTGGTAGAGTGCAGATCAAACAAATTTTCCCCTGACCAATAAAAGGTTTTCTATGACCCCAGGCAAGCCACCACAGGCCTTTGGAGGATTGGTGTGTGTGTGTGTGTGTGTGTGTGTGTGTCAGCCAGCATCAATCTCTGCTCTCATTAATTCAGAAAGTACTGTAGCTGGTTCTTGGCAAAGCCATTTAATCCATCTGGCATACCGTATATGCAACAGTCCATTTTCCATATACAACATGATTATTGTATGGTTGTGTAAGGTAAGTATCATATACAGTATAGTCAGTAGTCCTCACTTTATCCAAAACATCTCTTACACCAGATTCAGCTGGATAAATCCCCCATTCCATTTCTATCCATCCTCAACATAATGTGCTGGTAATAGCGTTATTATGGTAATAGTGTTATTACGGTAATAGTGCTATTATGGTAACAGTTATTATGGTAATGGCGTTATTATGGTAGTAGTGTTATTATGGCAATAGCGTTATTATGATAGTGTTATTATGGTAATGGTGTTACTATGGCAATCGTGTTATTATGGTAATGGCGTTATTATGATAATAGTGTTATTGTGGTAATAGTGTTATTATGGTAATAGTGTTATTATGGTAGTAGTGCTATTATGGTAATAGTGTTATTATGGTAATAGTGTTATTATGGCAATAGTGTTATTATGGTAATAGTGTTATTATGATAATAGTGTTATTATGGCAAGTGTTACTGTGGTAATAGTGTTATTATGATAGTGTTATTATGGTAACAGTGTTATTATGGTAGTAGTTGTATTATGGTAATACTGTTATTATGGTAACAGTGTTATTATGGTAACAGTGTTATTATGATAATAGTGTTATTATGGTAATAGTGTTATTATGATAATAGTGTTATTATGGTAACAGTGTTATTATGACAGTAGTGTTATTATGATAATAGTGTTATTATGGTAATAGTGTTATTATGGTAATCGTGTTATTATGGTAGTAGTGTTATTATGGTAGTAGTGTTATTATGGCAATAGTGTTATTATGGCAATAGTGTTATTATGATAATAGTGTTATTATGGTAATAGTGTTATTATGATAATAGTGTTGTTATGGTAATAGTGTTATTATGGTAGTAGTGTTATTATGGTAGTAGTGTTCTTATGATAGTGTTATTATGGTAACAGTGTTATTATGGTAGTAGTGTTATTTTGGTAGTAGTGTTATTATGGTAATGGAATTATTATGGTAACAGTGTTATTATGGTAGTAGTGTTATTCTGGTAATAGTGTTATTATGGTAATAGTGTTATTGTGGTAATAGTGTTATTATGGTAATAGTGTTATTATGGTAATGGTGTTATTATGGTAATGGTGTTATTATGGTAATGGTGTTACTATGGCAATAGTGCCATTATGGTAGTAGTGTTATTATGGTAATGGTGTTATTTTGGTAATAGTGTTATTGTGGTAATGGTGTTACTATGGCAATAGTGCCATTATGGTAGTAGTGTTATTATGGTAATGGTGTTATTTTTGTAATAGTGTTATTACGGTAGTAGTGTTATTATGGCAATAGTGTTATTATGGTAGTAGTGTTATTATGGTAATGGTGTTATTTTGGTAGTAGTGTTATTATGGTAGTAGTGTTATTATGGTAATAGTGCCATTATGGTAATAGTGTTATTATGGCAATGGTGTTATTATGGTAGTCGTGTTATTATGGTAATGGTGGTATTATGGTAATAGTGTTATTGTGGTAATGGTGTTATATGGTAATAGTGTTATATGGTAATAGTGTTATTATGGTAACAGCCAGCTGGCCAGCTGGCTAGGCTGGATAGAGCAGCACTACAGCCTCTGCTAGCCCCTTAAGGCTGCTAAACTACAGCATACCCGTTCTCTTCCCCCTCAGCATCCAGAGTACGGTCCAGAGCTCAAGCCAGGCCGGCCATTCCCACTAACCCAAACCAGCGCACCGCAAACAGGCATTAACATTCCTCCCGCTGGACCTAGCTGGCTCCATGGCTGGCTCTATGGTCTGTGCCAGCTCTGGTCTGGTCTGCCCATAAGACGGGGGTCTAGGAGTAATCCTTCAAAGGCTAGCACACAGCGCCCAGCCAGAGAACTTAGGTAAAGGGAGCTAAAGCTAGCATGACATTGATAGTGTGGTTTTAAGTTGATGTAGCTCACCAGTGATCTAAGGATAAGCTAGGTATATCTAAAGATATCATGAGATATCATTCTGAGGATGTGTAGAAAGCATCAGTGCAAGATTACAATTTTGGTATAAAGGCAAAGAAAATGGCATTGTACCAATCAACCCATCTCTTACACTAAACGCCCAAATCCAACAATTGACCAATCACGACAATTCATTAGTTCCTCTCACCATCGGCAGTGGAGCGTGATTGGATCTTGAGGCGGAGGGAGGGTCTGAAGCGGGTGCGGTCATTGAAGCTCCAGCTCTTCTGGACCTTGGCAGGGCTAGTGCCCTCCGTACCCCCAGCCTCAGTCCCCGGTGACCGCCGGTCGCTCACCGACGTCTGCCGGCTCTTAATACTCTGCCCCCTGGGGCTCGCCATCCGGACACGGTCTTTGAAACTCAACTTCTGGCTGTCATGGGTGATGGAGCGATGGAGGGAGAAAGGGGGATGATGGTGTGGAGGGATGGAGAGAGAGAGAGAGAGAGAGAAAGAAATGGTGAGAGTCGTACAAAGATATACACACGTACTGTATCAAGATCAAGCACAGGTTCGGGGTCGGCAACAATTAAAATAAAATGCAATTGATTGGAGACTTTTTACAGGAGTCTTTCACCATTTCATGAGTTTGTTCATTCGTTTACCTCATTTATTGGTTTCTTCACTGGAGAACAAGGCATTTAAATTAGGTTAGCTTGATGGGTCTATTCATAGACCAGCATGCACTGCAGCCTATTATCCAAAATGCATGCGCACAGCAGGCAAAATGCTTCAGCAGGTACCCTACTGTTAGTATGTCATTATGATTCTTTAGCACTCAGCTCACTCCTAGACATGTGACCTCAGCTGGCAAATCCCTGTCTCTCGGACTGGCAGAGTCACCATTGGAGGAGCTACCATAGAAGAGGGGTTTGTGCAGGGGAGGGTCTTGTATACTTGATAATCAAGGACACCAAGGGAATAGAGGGAAGTGATGATTTCATGAAACTTTGTGATTAACTATTAATGGGGTCTAATATCCAAGGAGGGACTGCTGAAATGGTGAGGTGCAGGGTGGAGTGCTGAGGTCAGAGGATGGACAATGCTGTGTACAGGGTTTCCAAGTGACAACATGCAGGGGCAGTGGAGGGGCCGTGCAGAGGACAGGCAGCGGGGCAAGGGGTAGGAAGCTATATATCCAATCTAACCATGACTGTTTTGGTGGTCATTGTAAATGTTATCGTGACTATTGATGAAGTCATTGTGTCTTTCATGTTTTGGTGATGTGAGTGTGAATGGTGTGAATAACATGAAGTGAGGTAAGAGGCCAGAGTAGTTGATAAAACTTCCAGAATGATTGAAGTTGGTGAAATATCACAATGAACCAGTTAGACAACATATCTGTCCAGTGGATCTGTTTTTAAGACCTTACCAAAAAGCTCCTGTACAGTCAGAAATACAGTTGAAGTCAGAAGTTTACATACACCTTAGCCAAATACATTTAAACTCAGTTTTTCACAATTCCTGACTTTTAATCCAAGTAAAATTCCCTTAGGTAATTTAGGATCTCCACTTTATTTTATGAATGTGAAATGTCAGAATAATAGTAGAGAGAATGATTTATTTCAGCTTTAATTTCTTTCATCACATTCCCAGTGGGTCATAAATTTACATGCACTCAATTAGTATTTGGTAGCAATGCCTTCAAATTGTTTAACTTGGGTCAAATGTTTCAGGTAGCTTTCCACAAGCTTCCCCCAATAAGTTGCGTGAATTTTGGCCCATTCCTTCTGACAGAGCTGATGTAACTGAGTCAGGTTTGTAGGCCTCATTGCTCGCATATGCTTTTTCAGTCAAAAGTACAATCTTTGTCCCCATGTGCAGTTGCAAACCGTAATCTGGCTTTTTTTATGGGGGTTTTTGATGTAGGACTCGTTTTACTGTGGATATAGATAATTTTGTACCTGTTTCCCCCATCATCTTCACAAGGTCCTTTGCTGTTGTTCTGGGATTGATTTGCATACTATTGTTTGTACAGATGAATGTGGTACCTTCAGGCATTTGGAAATTGCTCCCAAGGATGGACCAATTTTTTTTCTGAGGTCTTGGCTGATTTCTTTTGATTTTCCCATGATGTCAAGCAAAGAAGCACTGAGTTAGAAGGTAGACCTTGAAATACATCCACAGGTACACCTCCAATTGACCTATCAGAAGCTTCTAAAGCCATGACAACATTTTCTGGAATTTTCCAAGCTGTTTAAAGGCACAGTCAACTTAACGTATGTAAACTTCTTACCCACTGGAATTGTGATACAGTGAATTATAAGTGAAATAATCTGTCTGTAAACAATTGCTAGAAAAATTACTTGTGTCATGCACAAAGTAGATGTCCTGACCGACTTCCCAAAACTATACTTTGCTAACAAGAAATTTGTGGAGTGGTTGAAAAACAGGTTTTAATGACTCCAATCTAAGTGTATGTAAACTTCCAACTTCAACTGTAAGAGTATTAAGAGTTGGCGTACAGTAAGAGAAGTGGTTAAAATCATAAGACAACAGGCAGCATTTTCAGGCACTGTCCAAAAGAAGCTCAACATTGTTGCAAAGGTAACTCAGATCGTCAGAGAACTCCCAGAACCTATTTGCAGCCATTTTGAAAATTTGTTGTCATTCCCAAAATAGTCATGAGTCCAAGCGGGCAGGGGGGATGCTGTGTACCTAGTATGTTTCCGTAGGGTACACCTCCTCAGTAGCTTCTGCTTACTACTGAGAACTTTACTACAAACCAGAGGAAAGAGATACGGTAAGCAAATATATGTGTTTATCGTATACAGTACCAGTCAAAAGTTTGGACACCTACTCATTCAAGGGTTTTTCTTTATTTTTACTATTTACAAAACTATGAAATAACACATATGGAATCATGTAGTAACCAAAAAAGTGTATAATATATTTAACATTTGAGATCCTTCAAAGTACCGACTCTGTGAATTGATGACAGCTTTGCACATTTTTGGCATTCTCTCAACCAGCTTCATGAGGTAGTCACCTGGAATCTATTCCAATTAACAGGTGTGCCTTGTTAAAAGTTTATTTGTGGAATTTATTTCTTTCTTAATGCATTTTAGCCAATCAGTTGTGTTGTGACAAGGTAGGGTAGTATACAGAAGATAGACCTATTTGGTAAAAGACCAAGTCCATATTATGGCAAGAACAGCACAAATAAGCAAAGATAAATGACAGTCCATCATTACTTTAAGACATGAAGGTCAGTCAATACGGAATACTTTAAGAACTTTGAAATTTTCTTCAAGTGTAGTCACAAAAACCATCAAGCGCTATGATGAAACTAACTCTCTTTCCTGACTGCCACAGGAAAGGAGTTTCCTCTGCTGCAGAGTATAAGTTCATTAGAGCCTCAGAAATTGCAGCCCAAATAAATGCTTCACAAAGTTCAAGTAACAGACACATCTCAAAATCAACTGTTCAGATGAGACTGCATGAATCAGGCCTTCATGGCCGAATCACCACTACTAAAGGACACCAACAAGAAGAAGAGTCTTGCTTGGGCCAAGAAACACATTAGACTGGTGGAAATCTGTCCTTTGCTCTGATGAGTCCCAATTTGAGATTTTTGGTTCTAACCGCCATGTCTTTGTGAGATGCAGAGTAGGTGAACGGATGATCTCCACATGTGTGGTTTCCACCGTGAAGCATGGAGGAGGTGTTATGGTGTGGGGGTGCTTTGCTGGTGACACTGTCAGTGATTTATTTAGAATTCAATGCACACTTAACCAGCATGGCTACCACAGCATTCTGCAGCGATAAACCATCCCATCTGGTTTTCTCTTAGTGGGACTATTTGTTTTTCAACAGGACAATGACCCAAGCCAAGGCTGTGTAAGGGCTATTTGACCAAGAAGGAGAGTGATTGAGTGCTGCATCAGATGACTTGGCCTCCACAATCACCCGACCTCAACCCAATTGAGATGGTTTGGGATGAGTTGGACTGCAGAGTGAAGGAAGAGCAGCCAACAAGTGCTTAGCATATGTGGGAACTCCTTCAAGACTTTTGCAAAAGCATTCCAGATGAAGCTGGTTGAGAGAATGCCAAGAGTGTGCAAAGCTGTCATCAAGGCAATGTTTTGGTTTACTATAAGATTCCATATGTGTTATTTCATAGTTTGGATGTCTTCACTATTATTCTACAAATGTAGAAAATAGTAAAAAATAAAGAAAAACCCTTGCATGAGTAGGTGTGTCTGAATGTTTGACTGGTACTGTATGTGAACGTCTTTGTTTCGGTTATGAATGTAGCTTCTATGAATGTCTCTGTATACTTACTGTATGTAACGATGTTATATGCCTTTATGTCTGCATATGAATGTTTATGAAATGTAATCTATACAATCGCCACCTCAAACTAAGTGTGTTAATGTCTTTGTACGGTACAGTTTATGGATGTAAATATAACTCATGACAGATGACATAGTCCTTTATGTCATGTATATGAAGGCTTTATAAGCGCAACATGATCGCTAGGCTTCAATCACACTAAACTAAAGCATGACCAGAGACCCTGTAGAACCACTATATTTTTTCAACCACTTGCTGACATTTAGAAAGAGCGTGTTTCAAAGCTAATTGAGCTCAGTGGAGAGAGAAAATGAAGAGCCTAGGTATGACAGTGTTTTTAAAAGGCCTATCATTTGATCATTCAGCCCCACTCCTGTCCATGTCTCTCATTTAACCATACTAATTCAGCTGAGAGAGAGAGAGAGAGAGAGAGAGAGAGAGAGAGAGAGAGAGAGAGAGAGAGACGGGTGCTGAGTCATATGTGTGGAGGACCCTACCCTCCAAGCTCGTCATCAAGCTCGAGACCCTGGGTCTCGACCCCGCCCTGTGCAACTGGGTACTGGACTTCCTGACGGGCCGCCCCCAGGTGGTGAGGGTAGGCAACAACATCTCCTCCCCGCTGATCCTCAACACTGGGGCCCCACAAGGTTGCGTTCTGAGCCCTCTCCTGTACTCCCTGTTCACCCACGACTGCGTGGCCACGCACGCCTCCAACTCAATCATCAAGTTTGCGGACGACACAACAGTGGTAGGCTTGATTACCAACAACGATGAGACGGCCTACAGGGAGGAGGTGAGGGCCCTCGGAGTGTGGTGTCAGGAAAACAACCTCACACTCAACGTCAACAAAACTAAGGAGATGATTGTGGACTTCAGGAAACAGCAGAGGGAACACCCCCCTATCCACATCGATGGAACAGTAGTGGAGAGGGTAGCAAGTTTTAAGTTCCTCGGCATACACATCACAGACAAACTGAATTGGTCCACTCACACAGACAGCATCGTGAAGAAGGCGCAGCAGCGCCTCTTCAACCTCAGGAGGCTGAAGAAATTCGGCTTGTCACCAAAAGCACTCACAAACTTCTACAGATGCACAATCGAGAGCATCCTGGCGGGCTGTATCACCGCCTGGTATGGCAACTGCACCGCCCTCAACCGTAAGGCTCTCCAGAGGGTAGTGAGGTCTGCACAACGCATCACCGGGGGCAAACTACCTGCCCTCCAGGACACCTACACCACCCGATGTCACAGGAAGGCCATAAAGATCATCAAGGACATCAACCACCCGAGCCACTGCCTGTTCACCCCGCTATCATCCAGAAGGCGAGGTCAGTACAGGTGCATCAAAGCTGGGACCGAGAGACTGAAAAACAGCTTCTATCTCAAGGCCATCAGACTGTTAAACAGCCACCACTAACACTGAGTGGCTGCTGCCAACACACTGACACTGACTCAACTCCAGCCACTTTAATAATGGGAATTGATGGGAAATGATGTAAATATATCACTAGCCACTTTAAACAATGCTACCTTATATAAATGTTACTTACCCTACATTATTCATCTCATATGCATACGTATATACTGTACTCTATATCATCGACGGTATCCTTATGTAATACATGTATCACTAGCCACTTTATACTATACTATGCCACTTTGTTTACATACTCATCTCATTTGTACATACTGTACCCGATACCATCTACTGTATCTTGCCTATGCTGCTCTGTACCATCACTCATTCATATATCCTTATGTACATATTCTTTATCCCCTTACACTGTGTACAAGACAGTAGTTTTGGAATTGTTAGTTAGATTACTTGTTATTACTGCATTGTCGGAACTAGAAGCACAAGCATTTCGCTACACTCGCATTAACATCTGCTAACCATGTGTATGTGACAAATAAAATTTGATTTGATTGATTTGATTTGGTAGACTTTTAGAACAGGCAACCTGTCGGGCACCAGTAGGCTTTCAGGGCCATCGGCACCTGGTTCAATGACACTCAGAAATGGATTGTTATTTATTTATTTTT
Organism: Oncorhynchus mykiss; assembly: GCF_057628025.1. Lineage (NCBI taxonomy): Eukaryota > Metazoa > Chordata > Actinopteri > Salmoniformes > Salmonidae > Oncorhynchus > Oncorhynchus mykiss. The sequence continues at coordinate 5,311,227 of NC_143038.1, read as the reverse complement.
CTCCTGCAGGTTTGAGGTGGAGCCCTTGACCATGAGAGAGAGAGAGAGAGAGGGGTGGTGAATTGAATTCAATAGGTGGAGGATGCTGGAGCTTTGTTCTCTCTCATTCTTGCTCTCTCCCTCCCTCCGTCTCTCCTGTTCTACCGACATGCTTTTCAATTGTTTGGGTTTGCGTGGGAGGGATTCTGTCCTCACCCTCTCAATACTAAGCAACACTGAATGTTTTATTTTTTCCGATATTCTGTTGAAACTTTACACTTAGTTTGTACTTATTTTTTAGCTGAGATTTCCAGTCTCTTCACAGACAAATGTTTTAGTGGCCCTCAGGTTTTTAATTCTGTTTTTCACTTTAAAGACATGCATTCTGCTTTCCCTACTGTTGTGTAACGACAGCTAAAACAACATATTACATCACTCCTAGCTCCCACAGAGAGAGAGAGACAGAGAAAGAGAGAGATAGAGAGAGAAAGACAGTGAGAGAGATAGATAAAGACAGAGAGAAAGACAGTGAGATAGAGAGAGAGAAATAGAGAGTGAGAGAAAGGGGAGAGAGAAAAAGACAGAGATGGAGAGAGAGAAATAGAGAGAGAGAAAAAAACAGAAATAGAGAGAGAAAGACAGAGAGCTAGAGAAAGACAGAGAAAAAGAGTGTTTCCACTCCCTCCTCAATCTTTCCTCTGTAATTTAGTGTCTGTGTCACTCAAATCTTGTTATACTGAAATACACACACAACACACGACTGCAATAAACACAATTAGTTATAATTTTAGAGAGAGCGAGAGAGAGAGAAACCACTGCAATCATTTCCTTCCTGAAGAACCCCTAAGGTACGGAGAGATGTAGTGAGAGAATGGGATGAGGCAGAGGAAGAAAGAGAGAGAAAGAGAGAGAGAGAAACCACTGCAATCATTTCCTTCCTGAAGAACACCTAAGGTACGGAGAGATGTAGTGAGAGAATGGGATGAGGCAGAGGAAGAAAGAGAGAGAGAGAGAGAGAATGAAAGGACAAGAGCTGAGAGACAATAGGGGAGTGGGAGGAATAAAGAGATGGAGAGCGAGAGGGAAGAAAGAATAATAAAAGGAGAGAAAGAAAGATAAACACTGAAGAAAGAGGGGGGAGAGGCCCAAAGGAGAGGTAAATAATGACTAAGTAATGAACTGCTGGCTGTTTCTATAAATAGATCCATTAAGTTAAGAGCTAGGGCCAACACCTCTTAACCAGCTATATTTCTCTTCAATAGGTCACCGACTGCATATTGGCACTTTCAGCAGCAATACACAGTAAATCCCAAATGACACCCTCCTCCCTTGATAGTGCACTACTTTTGACCAATGTCCTAGAGACATTTGAGACACACCCACACAGTTCTGAATAGCGTCTGAAAGCATTGGCATTTCCATTTTGGTCATTTGGCAGAGCAGACGATCTTATTCAGAGCGACTTGCCATCAGTGTACTCCATACAGGCAGTAGGGAAGACGTGACCCCCAACACACAGGGTTACGACGTACACCGGTGGTAGTGGTGCGTGTGGATCTGTGCGTCAAATAGATACACAGAACAAGTAGGAGGTACGCACCTTGTGGACGATTCACCCTGGTCCTTCCTTCAGGTTGAGAAGTGAGAGAGGCGAGAGGGGAGAAAGTGAGGAAATATTTAGCAAAGTCTTCATCGCAAACATCCTCTACTGCGCCAACGAGTAGCGAGTTGACCTCCAGGGGTCGTCTTCAAAGGAGATGCTGAGTATTTGAGGCAGCGTTGTGTTGAGCACATGAGCAAATCACAAGCAAGTCACCAGACTAAACAGAAACAAGACTCAAGACACACACACACACACACACACACACATGTATTTCAATGCAGTATAACTATCCAGGCAAACTCGCTAGCAGTGTGTAGACAGGTGTGTGTCATCAGTAGGTGTGTGTCATCAGTGTGTGTGTGTGCGTGTGTATGTTGCCTAGCTGTCAGTAAAGCATGTAGCAGATGGATTCTCCAATATCTCCAGGTTCCACAACATTCCATCTGCATATTTACCAGTCTTGAAACGCTATTGGCAGATAATACCAATACAGGCACTCCAGATCTCCCAATCACACAAGGCTATTCCAGCACAGTGGCAGTCCAATGAGACGAGAGACGGAGATGTGGCCACACATTCATTAAAGCCTGATTGGATCATTTAGACGCTGAGAACGCTGCCTTAAACGGTTAGACTGATGGTTTGAGCATATATTGGGAGATGTTAATGCCTGTTGTGTTAGCAGGATAGAGGTGTACTGGGGTGTTGTCTACATGATTGGTTTTTAGTCAAGTTTCTTGAGTTCTTGAGTTCACTACAGTTTGGATGAAACGGAACCTGGACAATATTGGTCTTTTGATGGCTGTTAACTATTGACTTATTATAACAGAAGACAAATTATAAAAAATATAAATGTATTCATTCATAGAAAAGCAGGAAGTACATAAGTGAAATAGAACTTGAGGTAGAGAGGTAGAGGAGATAAGTAGAAAAATAAGTAGCCTGGTCCCTGATCAGTTTGTGCTGTCTTGCCAACACCTATGGCCATTGTCACAAAAGTGCCAAACAGATCTGGGACCAGGCTAGGAAAGAAAAGTTAACAGAAATACATCATTGGAAAAAGAGAAGGGAAAAAACTGCTTAACAGGGGCACAGACACCAAACTCAGACACCAGCTGCCAATGTTGTACCTACTTTGTAGGGCTGCAGGTATGCAACGCCTTCAAATGAGGCTTCCAGGTAGCAATGGAAACCGAGTTCTCATCAGCCGCATAACTACGCCAAACACACTGCATGCAGAACACACAGAAACACAGGTGGAGGAAAAGAAAAAGGAGACAAAAGAGAGAAAATGAGACAAAAGAAAATCCCCAAAAGAATAAAAAGAAAGGACAAACAGAGGAATAAAACAAATGGGGAAAAAAAAACTCTGATTAGTGATTAAAAAAACCACAACAAAGCAATCACGGGTCAAAGGTCACGCGTGAGTGACACATTCTGTCGCTGGGCCGAGTTCGGAGGCCAGGCACGATGGGGGTACAGTACATGCCTGTGGGGCTGGGAGGGCAGGAGGCTCACGTGGTAACGCCACGTGGCGCCTAGATACGGCCTGGTAGAGTAGTCGGTGGAGTAGTAGCGCCACGCAGCCTGGTGCGGTGGGAGGATGGAGAGGAGGAGAGGGGAGGAGGAGGGGAAAGGAGGTAGAGGAGGAAGAAGAAGATAGCGGGGGAGGAGGGTAAGGAGGAGAAGAGGAGAAGAAAGAGCAAGGTAAGAGGAGAAAGCAGAGAAGGTAGAGGAGGAGGAAGGCAGGAGAGGAAGCGAGGGATGGAGGGATACACAAAGGAAACCACAAGGTGAGGTCACAAACAGGAAGGAAAAGAGGAAGATGAGGGATGCAGGGAAGGATAGCTAACAGCTTAAGCTTGCCTGACACTCTTGTGGGTAGAGTGTTAGGAATTGGGGAGAATGGACAGAACCTATAGCTCGGAAGCAATGGAGAACCCGGGGTTAGAGGAGGTCACCCTACATGCTGGTTCCTGGGCATGTGTGGAGGGAATGTGAGGGGGGAAAAAAAGAGACTGGATAACAACAACATTACTTTCAGTTTCAACGTCACCATACTTCACATACACAACAGTAAGGTAAACTATTGATTCAATCAACGAGAGACAATGACTATATATCTCTGGAACAAATCTCTAATGATGTATTCATAGCCCAAGGGCAATTTGAATTGACAAAAGCATTAAAGTGACTATAGTACCACTAGCAGTATTGTAGTAAGTGTGAGTCAGAGAAAATGAGTCTCTGTCCCAAATGGCACCCTATCTCCTTCATAGCACACTATTTTTTTTGACCAGGACCCATAGGGCTTGGGTCAAAAGAAGTGCACTATATAGGGAATAGCCTGTGATAGATACAACAATTTGCCTTTACCTGGATGAGACAAGCGGCTGGGTTCCTCCTCTTCTCAAAGTGCTTCTGTCTGTGCTGCTCCTGGACCTTCAGGGCAAAGCCTGAGCCCAGTATACCCTGGGAAGACACAGGAGGACATGGGAACCAGGTGAGAACATGTCAAACGGCTCTTTTGTCAGCCATTTTGGGTCAATGCCTCATTAGTGACTGTGAACAACATGTGACCATGAATTCAGATAGGGGAGGTGGTCTAATAGAGTAACTGAAAGGATACAATCACGTAAGTAGTGTGTGTGTGTATGCATGTGTCTGCCAATTTGTGTGTGTGTATGTGTGTGTGCGTGCATATGTGCGCGTATGAGTGTGTGTATGTACTCACCGCTGGCAGGGCAAAGAAAGAGATGCCCAGTAGAGCAAACCCAGCTGAGAGCATACGACCGGTCCATGTCTTCGGGGTCTTGTCCCCGTAACCAATGGTTGTCAAGGTGATCTGAGAACACACACAAACACAATTATATCTTGAGAAAGACGCCACTATTAGGTCCTAAATTATACTATATGGAGCGAAGCCACCAAAATAAATATCACCGACGTACATTTGTGAGGGCATTGAAATCCTAACAAAATGGCTGCAATTTACACTATTTACTAGGGTCTATTCACAAGAATAAGTATTGTATGTGTGATGATAATGCATCTCTGCCTTTTGATGTTTATATCACTTCATTGGCTTATTATATAGCTTTAGTTTCATCTGCCTCCTCTCTCTCTCTCTCTCTCTCTCTCTCACTCTCCTTCTCTTTTTCAGTCTCTCTCTCTCTCTCGCTCTCTCTCTCTCTCTCTGTCTGTCTCTCTCCCACTCTCCCTCTCTTTTTCCGTCTCTCTCCCCATCTCTCTTTCCCTCTCTCTCTTTCCCTCTCCCCCCCCCCCTCTGTTTCTCATCTCTCTCTCTCTCCTACTGCTATCTAATTGGCTTAAAAGCACAGGAGATAATTCCCTATTGATTTAGTGACTCTCTTCTATCTGGGTTTCCTACCAATTCTGCCGTGCTGGGCTGCCGTTCACGACAAAGAAGGCCGTGGCCATTTTGTGTCATTATGACTTTTGGAGGCAGTATGTAAATGGTGGCTAATGGTGCTGGGACTAATGTCTATTACGAAGACGAAGGTGTTTAATCAAAGCTTATGTGCGACAAAACAGGAGGGACATAAAAAGAAAAGTGCCAGGCAAAGAATGAAAGGACTTTTTGCCTCTTCTCCTTTGCCTCCTTTAAAGTGAAAATAATAATGCTGAAAATGTGTCGTATTAGTGAAAATGATGAATTTTCACAGGTAAATACTATTTGAATAAGAGCTTTATTTCCTTGTTGCCCAGAAACCAAATCAGGGACAGGCCGTGCAGCTGAGTAGAAATACGGAACATTAAATTAATAGAACATCAAAAAACAATGTTAAGTGTTTGGAAAACAGTTGTAGGAAAAAGGACCCCTTAACTGGCAAACATGGACTCTTCCAACATCATCCACCATCCACTGTGGACTCTCCCATTACGAGGGCAGACAGGGGAGTATCTGTAACTTTACTCACCGTTCCCCACCATAAGGCATCAGCATAGGTGGCAAACTCGCTGTTGAACTTGTTCTCCACAAGGTAGACCAGAAAGGAGGAGAAGATGAGAACCAGGAAGCCAATGTACCAGGCCGTCACCAGCTCCTGCAGGGAAAGATTTTTATTTTATTTTTACAATTCCCATTAGCTGACGCCATAACGTCAGAGAAGACGTCTCCAGAGAAGGAAGAGAGGAGAGAGGAGGGAGAAGAATGGAGAAATGAGAGAATAGAGAAGAGAGGAGAGAGAAGAGAAGAGATGAGAGGAGAGAGAAGAAAAGAGAGGAGAGAGAAGAAAAGAGAGAAGGGAGAAGAAAGGAGAAAGAAGAGAATAGAGAAGAGAGGAGAGAGAAGAAAAGAGAGGAGAGAAGAGAAGAGAGGAGGGAGAAGAAAGGAGAAAGAAGAGAATAGAGAAGAGAGGAGAGAGAAGAAAAGAGAGGAGAGAAGAGAAGAGAGGAGGGAGAAGAAAGGATGGAGAAGAAAGGATAGAGGAGAGAAGACAGGAGAGAGGAGAGAGGAGGGAGAAGAAAGGAGAAAGAAGAGAAAAGAGAAGAGGAGAGAGAAGAAAAGAGAGGAGAGAAGAGAGGATGGAGAAGAAAGGAGAGAGGAGAGAAGACAGGAGAGAGGAGAGGAGGGACAAGAAAGGAGAGAGGGGAGAAGAGGGAGAAGAAAGGATAGAGGGGAGAAGAGAGGAGAGAGGAGAGAGGAAAGATGAGAGAGGAGAAGAGAGAAGAGGGGAGAGGAGAGAGATAGGAGGGAGAAGGAGAGAGGAGGGAGAAGAAAGAGGAGAGGAGAGAGAGAGAATAGAGAAGAGAGGAGAGAGAAGAAAGGAGAGGAGAGAAGAGAAGAGAGGAGGGAGAAGAAAGGAGAGAGGAGAGGAGACAGGAGAGTGTAGGGAGAAGAAAGGAGAGAGGAGAGAAGAGGGAGAAGAAAGGAGAGAGGGGAGAAGAGGGAGAAGAAAGGAGAGAGGGGAGAAGAAAGGAGAGAGGAGAGAAGAAGAGGAACGAGAGAGGAGAGAAGAGAGGAGAGAGGAAAGATGAGAGAGGAGAAGAGAGAAGAGGGGAGAGGAGAGAGATAGGGGAGAGGAGGGAGGAGAAAGGAGAGAGGAGAGTAGAGAGGAGAGAGGAAGGAGAGAGGAGGGAGAAGAAATGAGAGAGGAGAGAAGACAGGAGAGGAGAGAGGATGGAGAAGAAAGGAGAGAGTAGAGAAGGGAGGAGAAAGGAGAGAAGAGAGGAGAGAGAAGTGTGTGTGACTGTGTTTGTCTGTGTGAGTGTGTGTGTCTGTCACTGTGTGTGTGTGTCTGTGTATCTGTGACTGTGCATCTGTGACGGCGTATCTGTGACGGCGTATCTGTGACTGCGAATCTGTGACTGCGAATCTGTGACTGTGTATATTCGTCAGGCAGCCCCACCTTGCTGTGTGCGTACACCACTGATCCCAGCAGTTTCCAGGTGCCGCCGCGCCGGTCCATGCGCACCATACGCAGGATCTGCAGGAAGCGGAGGCTACGCAGGGCAGACGTGGCGATGATGTTACCCTGGCTTCCTGCCGACACCACCGCTACGGAGGCTATCAGTACGATGATGTCTGGGAGGGGGCGGGGGATATGGGAATTGTGAGAGAGAGAGAGAGAGAGAGACATAACAGTACTGGTGTAGACTGGACACTAACATAACAGTACTGGTGTAGACTGGACACTAACATAACAGTACTGGTGTGGACTAGACACTAATAATAACAGTACTGGTGTAGACTGGACACTAACATAACAGTACTGGTGTAATAATAACAGTACTGGTGTAGACTGGACACTAACATAACATTACTGGTGTAGACTGGACACTAACATAACAGTACTGGTGTAGACTGGACACTAACATAACAGTACTGGTGTGGACTGGGCACTAACATAACAGTACTGGTGTAGACTGGACACTAACATAACAGTACTGGTGTGGACTGGACACTAACATAACAGTACTGGTGTAGACTGGACACTAACATAACAGTACTGGTGTGGACTGGACACTAACATAACAGTACTGGTGTGGACTGGACACTAACATAACAGTACTGGTGTGGACTGGAAACTAACATAACAGTACTGGTGTAGACTGGACACTAACATCACAGTGCTGGTGTAGACTGGACACTAACATAACAGTACTGGTGTGGACTGGACACTAACATAACAGTACTGGTGTAGACTGGACACTAACATAACAGTACTGGTGTAGACTGGACACTAACATAACATTACTGGTGTAGACTGGACACTAACATAACAATACTGGTGTAGACTGGACACTAACATAACAGTACTGGTGTAGACTGGACACTAACGTAACAGTACTGGTGTAGACTGGACACTAACATAACATTACTGGTGTAGACTGGACACTAACATAACAATACTGGTGTAGACTGGACACTAACATAACAGTACTGGTGTGGACTGGACACTAACATAACAGTGAAACCAGGTGAAATGGATACAGGCAAGAGCAATTCAAACTTGACCAAAACTCTACCATTAACATCAGTCACATTGACCCTGAATATATCCGTGAAATCAATAGCCACTTCAACCCTTGAGGAGGCAAATACTATAGAGGGGCTGTTGTAAACAAATCATTATGTTGTAATTACAGATGAACCCCTTATTGTGACCGATTATCACAACAACAACAACAGCAACAAGAACATATCATCCACACGAGTGAATGAATGATACAGTCCCCCTCTGTGTGTGTGTGTGTGTGTGTGCGTGCGTGCGTGCTGGCATTCAGCTAAAGGCGTCAACAACACAATCCATCCCCAACACAGAATGGTACGGACATCATAGCAAGGCATGTAATCTAACACCTGTAATTTAACACCTGTAATCTAACACCTGTAATCTAACACCTGTAATCTAACACCTGTGCTCTATGTACAGTGTACACCATGCACCACTGACGCATGAAAAGAGATTGAGATATCAAGTATGTTTGGAAACGTGTACTGGAAACACTGTGTAAGTGTATTGGTCTAAAGGAGGACAGTTTACAGCAGCATAGTTCAACTGCTGTGCATGGGGAATTGGACTGGATTGATACTGACCTTCAATCCCAGACCGTTAGTGGCAAACACACAGGAGCGGGTTCTCACAAGGATGCACACAATAACGCACGCACGCACGCACGCACGCACACACACACACACACACACACACACACACACACACACACACACACACACACACACACACACATTTACACGAGTACACACGTACAGGCATTTCACTGTATTTGTGCACTTGACAATAAAAACTTGAAACACACACACACACACACACACACACACATACACACAAAGGGAGGACAGGGGCTGTTCAGACAGACCACAACGACATGGAGAGAAACATCAAACCCTCAAGGAACACAAAGAAATCTAGGCAGAATCCCAAATGGCACCCTATTCCCTACATAGTGCACTACTTTTGACCAGAGTCCTATGGGCTTTGTAGGTAATAGGGTTCCATTTGGGACGTAGTCTGAGGCATCAGACTTCTCCTCCAACACAGACAAATAATATTTTCTATTTTCTTTAATACACCCCTGTGTTTCACCACCGCCTCACTTCAAAGACGCTCCTCCACCACGTGAAACCACAAACTGAATAAATATTATTTTCTTCTCCTTAGCTTCCCCCTGCATATTTCTGTTTTGTGAGAATTTGTCGTCCCACCAGCCGGTGGGTTTGTCTGTCCTTCCGGCGAACTCAGCGCTCGGACATGAAATACAATCGCTGACCAAGGTTTGGTCGATCGCTCTAGGGCTTATAAATCATGAACCAGTTAACCCATGGCAGGAGGGAGATGGCGGAACCGTGAAAAATGCATGAACCAACCACACACACAGACCATACTTGGACGGCCCAAAAAACGGCATGCTGGGACATAAAGATGCTGGCCAAGCACTGGCCCCTGCTGACAATGTGGAAAGAAAAGACCTCTTTAACAAGCAGGTGAGTGTATGACGTGTGTGTGTGTTTTTTGAAGGAGAGCGAGAGCCTGTATGTGTATAAATTGGTGTGTCTGTGCACGCATGCTTGTGTATGTGTGTGTGCGAGTGTGTGTGTGAGTGTGTAATGTCTGTGTGTGAGAGTGTGAGCATGTGTGTGTGTGTGTCTGACTGTGTAATTTATGCGTGTGTGTGTGTGTGTGTGTGTGTGTGTGTGTGTGTGTGTGTGTGTGTGTGTGTGAGAGAGAGAGAGCGAGAGAGTGTGTGTGTGTGTGTGTGTGTGTGTGTGTGTGCGTGTGTGCGTGGCTGCTGAGTGCTGACAGAACTCTCACATCTGGAGTCTCAATCTGCCTGGTCTAGTTTTAACAGCAGTACTGTGTGTCCTGGTTCACCCTCTGAGCCTTGGCCACACTTGTCTCTCTAACCATTCATGCCAAAAACACAGAATCCAATCAGCTGCACCAGTGATCCCACTCTGGGTTGAGACTACGGTTACTATGTTGATGTGGGACTATGGGGCAGTTTCCCAGACCCAGATTAAACATACTGGACTAGGAGTTCTGTTCAAGTCCAGGACTAGGCTTAATCTGGGCTCGGGAAACGGACTCTATGAGGTTTAAAAGTATTTACTAGTTTCGCAAATATTAGTTATCTATTCTATCGCTGCAGATGTGAGTGTGTGTGTGTCCTCGGTGGTTGCCAGTGTGTTCACATTCCTCCTCGTCCATCCAGGCAGACAGTCAAAGTCACATATGTGGGACTTGGACAGGGGACAGCTCTTGGTATGACGTTAACAGTTAGCAGTCCAACTGCCTCTGGACTGCCTGTTCATCATACAGCCAACACATTCTGTCTGTCTGTCTGTCTGTCTGTCTGTCTGTCTGTCTGTCTGTCTGTCTGTCTGTCTGCCTGCCTGGGTTGGGCTCTGGGTCGCATATGAGTCCTTGCCTGATAGAGTGACTACAGTTCCCACAGGTGAGTGTGTGTGTGTGTCTATGGGTCATTGAGGGGATGACGTTACTCTCTCATTCATAAACAGGTAAAAATCCCCCAAGGAACACCAACCACATTTAGCTCCAATCCTTTCAATGACAAATTCATTATCCCTGTGTTGTCGTCACCATGTCTTGTCACAATCAAATACTTTCACATTCAATCAGTAGAAAAGTTTAGCTGGCATCGAGCCAGTGATTTCTCATGGTGCAACACCACAGTGTGAGCAATCCTCTATCAATACAGTCAATCAATGTCCTCCACATAAACTGACACATTCGATCAGCATCCTCTACCTAAACCACAATGTAAGATACATAAGCTGGTTTTCAGACAAATATGTTCTCAGTCAAACGCACTTCAATAAACATTCTTCCTGTATGCCAACCCCATTGGCTGATGGGAACCCACCACTGACTGAACCTACCAATGAGTGCTATTCATCCAGTTTATGAGCTGTTCTGTTTGTTTCCATTCATCTGGGCTCTGTGGACCACATCTACATTGAAATATCTCTTTCTAACGATCTTTCAATGACTTCACAGGACAAATCACCTGCTCGGAACACTTAAAGATGGAATTGGCTCATTGCGTATAATTTATGGATGTTGAGAGTCACTGAGTGAGAAACCCCCACTCTCCAGAGACTAATGGATTGGCCCAGACAGTAATGACTGGATACTCTTACCACTGACTGTATAGGGGAGAGAATTTATAGACCCATCTAGAGTAGTCAAAGCACACTAAACACACTCAGACACACAATGTTGACACATACATCAGGGTGGAGAGGTGGGGAGGGAGATGAGAGAGAGAGAGAGCGAGAGAGAGAGAGAGAGAGAGAGAGAGAGGGGAGAGAGAGAGAGAGAGGGGGGAGAGAGAGAGAGAGAGGGGGGAGAGAGAGAGAGAGAGAGGGGGTGGGAAGGGAGGGACGAAAGGAGGAAAAAAATACAAAAAGAGAGAAGGAGAGAGAGTGAAGTAATTGTCATGGTGATTATCATGGTGATTGTCATGGTGATTACCATGGTGCTTGTCATGGTGATTATCAAGGTGATTGCCAGGGTGATTGACATGGGGATTGTCATGGTGATTATCATGGTGATTGCCATGGTGATTACCATGTGATTGTCATGGTGATTACCATGGTGTTTATCATGGCGATTGTCATGGGGATTACCATGGTGATTGCCATGGTGATTATCATGGTGATTACCATGTGATTATCATGGTGACTGTCATGGTGATTATCATGGTGATTATCATTATGATTGCCATGGTGATTGTCATGATGATTGTCATTATAATCTGTCTCCAGCCTTGCCTTGTGTCATTAGTTGATGTGTTATAGATTGAGTTATTGGCCATGTCACATGCCCTCATACAGACAGCACTCCATGATTGTAATAGGCCAGCTGATCAATCATTCAACACAATAGGGCTGACATAAGCAGGTCAAGGGACTAATTTTACAGAGAGAAACAGACAACGCTTAAGTTATTCATGATGGCCATACTTTCTAGTGTCTAACCAGCAAAAGTAAGTTTATTCGTAGTGGCTACTTGTAGTGGAAGCTGGAGGGGGATTGTGTCCAGTCAGTGACCCTATGTGTTTTGATAGAGGGATGATTAGAGACGTATCCTAGGGTGTGTGTTTTGGCTAGGAGGGGAAAGGGGTAAGCAGCTTAGGAGGCAGGATTAAGACTGACAAATAATTAAAAAGAGGAGAGGCCAGAGGAGGACACACCCAAACAGCATATTAAAGCCAGCCTTAACAGTCTCTATTGAGAGTATCTAGTTCAGCCTTAACAGCCTCTATTCGGAGTATCTAGTTCAGCCTTAACAGCCTCTATTCAGAGTGTCTAGTTCAGCCTTAACAGCCTCTATTCGGAGTATCTAGTTCAGCCTTAACATCCTCTATTCAGAGTATCTAGTTCAGCCTTAACAGACTCTATTCGGAGTACCTAGTTCAGCCTTAACAGCCTCTATTCAGAGTGTCTAGTACAGCCTTAACAGCCTCTATTCAGAGTGTCTAGTTCAGCCTTAACAGCCTCTACTCAGAGTGTCTAGTTCATCCTTAACAGCCTCTATTCTGAGTATTTAGTTCAGCCTAAACCGTCTCTATTCGGAGTGTCTAGTTCAGCCTTAACAGCCTCTATTCGGAGTACCTAGTTCAGCCTTAACAGCCTCTATTCTGAGTATTTAGTTCAGCCTAAACAGTCTCTATTCGGAGTATTTAGTTCAGCCTTAACAGCCTCTATTCGGAGTACCTAGTTCAGCCTTAACAGCCTCTATTCTGAGTATTTAGTTCAGCCTAAACCGTCTCTATTCGGAGTGTCTAGTTCAGCCTTAACAGCCTCTATTCGGAGTGTCTAGTTCAGCCTTAACAGCCTCTATTCGGAGTGTTTAGTTCAGCCTTAACAGCCTCTATTCGGAGTACCTAGTTCAGCCTTAACAGCCTCTATTCAGAGTGTCTAGTTCAGCCTTAACAGCCTCTATTCAGAGTGTCTAGTTGAAACTTAACAGTCTCCATTCGGAGTATCTAGTTCAGCCTTAACCTTCTCTATTCGGAGTATCTAGTTGAAACTTAACAGTCTCCATTCGGAGTATCTAGTTCAGCCTTAATAACCTCTATTCAGAGTGTCTAGTTCAGCCTTAACAGCCTCTATCCAGAGTATCTAGTTCAGCCTTAACAGCCTCTATTCAGAGTGTCTAGTTCAGCCTTAATAACCTCTATTCGGAGTGTTTAGTTCAGCCTTAACAGCCTCTATTCGGAGTACCTAGTTCAGCCTTAACAGCCTCTATTCAGAGTGTCTAGTTCAGCCTTAACAGCCTCTATTCAGAGTGTCTAGTTGAAACTTAACAGTCTCCATTCGGAGTATCTAGTTCAGCCTTAACCTTCTCTATTCGGAGTATCTAGTTGAAACTTAACAGTCTCCATTCGGAGTATCTAGTTCAGCCTTAATAACCTCTATTCAGAGTGTCTAGTTCAGCCTTAACAGCCTCTATCCAGAGTATCTAGTTCAGCCTTAACAGCCTCTATTCAGAGTGTCTAGTTCAGCCTTAATAACCTCTATTCAGAGTGTCTAGTTCAGCCTTAACAGCCTCTATTCAGAGTATTTAGTTCAGCCTTAACAGCCTCTATTCAGAGTGTCTAGTTCAGCCTTAATAACCTCTATTCAGAGTGTCTAGTTCAGCCTTAACAGCCTCTATTCAGAGTGTCTAGTTCAGCCTTAACAGCCTCTATTCAGAGTGTCTAGTTCAGCCTTAATAACCTCTATTGAGAGTATTTAGTTCAGCCTTAACAGTCTCTATTGAGAGTATCTAGTTCAGCCTTAACAGCCTCTATTCAGAGTGTCTAGTTCAGCCTTAATAACCTCTATTCAGAGTGTCTAGTTCAGCCTTAACAGCCTCTATTCAGAGTGTCTAGTTCAGCCTTAACAGCCTCTATTCAGAGTGTCTAGTGCAGCCTTAACAGCCTCTATTCAGAGTGTCTAGTTTAGCCTTAATAACCTCTATTCAGAGTGTCTAGTTCAGCCTTAATAGTCTCTATTGAGAGTATTTAGTTCAGCCTTAACAGCCTCTATTCAGAGTATCTAGTTCAGCCTTAACCATCTCAATTCGGAGTATCTAGTTCAGCCTTAACCGTCTCTATTCAGAGTATCTAGTTCAGCCTTAACCATCTCAATTCAGAGTGTCTAGTTCAGCCTTAACCGTCTCTATTCAGAGTATCTAGTTCAGCCTTAACAGTCTCTATTGAGAGTATTTAGTTCAGCCTTAATAGCCTCTATTCAGAGTATCTAGTTCAGCCTTAACCATCTCAATTCGGAGTATCTAGTTCAGCCTTAACCGTCTCTATTCAGAGTATCTAGTTCAGCCTTAACCATCTCAATTCAGAGTGTCTAGTTCAGCCTTAACCGTCTCTATTCAGAGTATCTAGTTCAGCCTTAACAGTCTCTATTGAGAGTATTTAGTTCAGCCTTAACCGTCTCTATTCGGAGTATCTAGTTCAGCCTTAACCATCTCAATTCGGAGTATCTAGTTCAGCCTTAACCGTCTCTATTCAGAGTATCTAGTTCAGCCTTAACCGTCTCTATTCAGAGTATCTAGTTCAGCCTTAACAGTCTCTATTGAGAGTATCTAGTTCAGCCTTAACCGTCTCTATTCAGAGTATCTAGTTCAGCCTTAACCGTCTCTATTCAGAGTATCTAGTTCAGCCTTAACCATCTCAATTCGGAGTATCTAGTTCAGCCTTAACAGTCTCTATTCAGAGTATCTAGTTCAGCCTTAACCGTCTCTATTCAGAGTATCTAGTTCAGCCTTAACAGTCTCTATTGAGAGTATTTAGTTCAGCCTTAACCGTCTCTATTCAGAGTATCTAGTTCAGCCTTAACCATCTCAATTCGGAGTATCTAGTTCAGCCTTAACCGTCTCTATTCAGAGTATCTAGTTCAGCCTTAACCATCTCAATTCAGAGTATCTAGTTCAGCCTTAACCGTCTCTATTCAGAGTATCTAGTTCAGCCTTAACCGTCTCTATTCAGAGTATCTAGTTCAGCCTTAACAGTCTCTATTGAGAGTATTTAGTTCAGCCTTAACCGTCTCTATTCAGAGTATCTAGTTCAGCCTTAACCATCTCAATTCGGAGTATCTAGTTCAGCCTTAACCGTCTCTATTCGGAGTATCTAGTTCAGCCTTAACTGTCTCTATTCAGAGTATCTAGTTCAGCCTTAACAGTCTCTATTGAGAGTATTTAGTTCAGCCTTAACCGTCTCTATTCAGAGTATCTAGTTCAGCCTTAACCATCTCAATTCGGAGTATCTAGTTCAGCCTTAACCGTCTCTATTCAGAGTATCTAGTTCAGCCTTAACCATCTCAATTCAGAGTATCTAGTTCAGCCTTAACCGTCTCTATTCGGAGTATCTAGTTCAGCCTTAACCATCTCAATTCAGAGTGTCTAGTTCAGCCTTAACCATCTCAATTCGGAGTATCTAGTTCAGCCTTAACAGTCTCTATTCAGAGTATCTAGTTCAGCCTTAACCATCTCAATTCAGAGTGTCTAGTTCAGCCTTAACCATCTCAATTCGGAGTATCTAGTTCAGCCTTAACCGTCTCTATTCAGAGTATCTAGTTCAGCCTTAACAGTCTCTATTGAGAGTATTTAGTTCAGCCTTAACCGTCTCTATTCGGAGTATCTAGTTCAGCCTTAACCATCTCAATTCGGAGTGTCTAGTTCAGCCTTAACCGTCTCTGTTCGGAGTATCTAGTTCAGCCTTAACCATCTCAATTCGGAGTGTCTAGTTCAGCCTTAACAGTCTCTATTGAGAGTATTTAGTTCAGCCTTAACCGTCTCTATTCGGAGTATCTAGTTCAACCTTAACAGCCTCTATTCAGAGTATCTAGTTCAGCCTTAACCGTCTCTATTCGGAGTATCTAGTTGAGCCTTAACCGTTTCTATTCGGAGTGTCTAGTTCAGCCTTAACCATCTCTATTCAGAGTATCTAGTTCAGTTATTGGCCCGTGTACGGCTGTTTGTTGTCTGTTTTTCTGAATATCTCTCTCTCTCTCTCTCTCTCTCTCTCTCTCTCGCTCTCTCTCTCTGTCTCTCTCTATATATATACACTACTGGTCAAAGGTGTTTAGAACACCTCAGCATATGTGGGAACTCCTTCGAGACTGTTGGATAAACATTCCATGTGAAGCTGGTTGAGAGAATGCCAAGAGTGTGCAAAGCTGTCATTAAGGCAAAGGGTGGCAATTTGAAGAATCTCAAATATGAAATATATTTTGGTCTGATTAACACTTTTCTGGTTACTACATGATTTCATATGTGTTATTTCATAGTTCTTGAAATTCATGGTCTAATTCTAACGGTCTAATTTCTGTATCTCTCTCGCTTTCTATCTCTGTTTCCCTCTCCCTCTCTCTCACTCTCTTTATCGCTCTCTCCCGCTCGCTCTCTCGACATGACATTAGCCAGCTCAGAGAGCATGGTGATGCTAGCGCTGATGACGTAGCGTGACTGGTAAGCCCCTACTCTCCCTCTCTCTCACTCTCTTTATCGCTCTCTCCCGCTCGCTCTCTCGACATGACATTAGCCAGCTCAGAGTGCATGGTGATGCTAGCTCTGATGACTTAGCGTGACTGGTAAGCCCCTACTCTCCCTCTCTTTATCGCTCTCTCCCGCTCGCTCTCTCGACATTACATTAGCCAGCTCAGAGAGCATGGTGATGTTAGCTCTGATGACATAGCGTGACTGGTAAGCCTCTACTCTCCCTCCCTGAAGTACAGCGGCCATCTGAGAAGGGCAGATGAATATGTCTAAACAATGGAAAGAATTGAAGACGGGTTAATGGAGAGGCCTGTTTACATAGTCAGTCGACCCTAAATCTCCTGTTAAGAATCACAAGAGCCTCAAACACCACAGCTAAAACATCAAGCCAGAGGACTACGGTCTATTGTGTTTGTGTGTGTGTGTGTTCCTATGGTCAATTACACTGCATATCTTTTTACTCATAGGTCTCTTTGAACTCGGAAGTCACATTCCTATGGTAAAACTCCAGCAATTAGTGAATAGCCATAATGATTTGCAGTCAGGAAACTGACATCTCGCTTTCAAGTAGGAAATAAAGTAACTGAGAGGTCATCAATTGTCATAAAAGAGGAAAAAGTCAACGATTACCTGTAAAACTCTTTAACTTTAAAACACTTCTCATTACTGAACCATCAACTGAAGGTTGTAAAGCCTTTTCTCATCCCTTCGAAAATAATTTTGGGTTTATAAAGTGTTCATAACTCATCTAGTCTATAGCTCACCTATGACACAGAAAGGTTTCCGGGCGAAACGGAGGCGACCCTGCCATCCTCTGTAGCGACAGCAGCAGCCGGCCGACCAGATCCTGATGATGTACTCCAGCCCAAACACCACGATCATCACAAACTCCTACAGGAAGTGACAAAACAGGAAGTCAGGGGAAAGTGATACACAATGACTAAGCAATTGCTATAAATCTACGAATAGGTGTCACACTTGTGGATAGTTCTGTTTATATCACTTTCATCCTTGTATTGAAAGTACAATAAGTTATTACAGTTTTTCTCAATTGCTAAAACACTAAAACCCATTGGCTGAACAAAGTTCTCAGTTGCCTGGACTCATTTAGCTAATTATGCAGTATGTTGTCAATACCTTAAACCATTTCACATGGCAAAACACAATTTGCAGATCTCACTTAGACTTTTCAGCAAAACTCTAAACACATTCTCATTCTCAAAACACATTCTGCACTCTAATGCACATGTCATCCATACTGGTAAACACAAGTGGCAACAATCAAATACAAATAGAGGACACATGTCATTGATTGAACACAACCACTCAAAATAGATTTAACCTGTTTCAAATGATGCGACACAACCAATATAAGCCAGTTCAGAGAGCAAACAGGTTGCTGAAGGTGGGAAGGAGAAAGTCTGAGAATGGATAGCAGAAACAATGTGAGAGGACAAGTGCGTATGCGAGGTGGGCGACGAGGAGGAAGAGGAGGAGGAGGGCAAGAAAGAGGAAGAGGAGGAAGAAGAGGAAGACAAAGAGTGGAAATATCTGATGAAATTCAGGCAACAGTTATAGACCATGTTCTTGTCCATGGACTGACAATGAGGGAAGCAGGACTTAGAGTGCAACCCAATTTGAGCCGATGTTCTGTGTCCACCATAGTAAGGACATTCAGAGAAGAGAACAGGTACAGGATACTACTGTATTTTTGTCATTGCAAATTTACTGTACTACACTATATGCAGCTGTTTCAATAGACATTTGTAAAGTTAATCACTGTATATATTGTACTGCATGAATATGTTTTGTAACTGCACTACGTTTTGTAGAATTGCAAGGCTGCCACATGCAGGTGTAGGACAGCTACATTCACTCGGGAGCAAGAGGCCATTATAGTTGGCATGGTCCTTCAAGATAATGCAACACACACATCCAGGCAATTGACAGTGTGAGAATTTCCACAATTGACCATGTCCTCCATCGTAACAGGGTACGAATGAAACAGGTATACAGAGTACCTTTTGAGCGCAACTCACCAAGGGTGAAAGAACTGCGAGCTCAGTATGTGCAAGTGTACATTCAGAAACATTTACTGTAATCCAGATTGTCTACAGTACTAACACATACTATGTGAATGACATTACTCTTCAGTACATACAATGTCTGTGAATCAGAAGCCTAATTGTACTCTACAGTATAGCACTGTCTCTGTACGACTTACAAAATCCTACATACAGTATATTGTATTTCTACACAGACAATATTTGACTTGGAATCCTTGGACAGACTTCAATCTAACAAAGAGGAGAAGGAGAGGCCGATACATGATTGGACAGCGGGACATTGTTGAAGTCCCTGTTCAACGAGGTGGCAATGTCACAATCTGTGCTGCTATCAGCAACCATGGTGTTCTACATCACCATGTTACACTCGGGCCATATAACACCCAGCACAATCTAAGATTTATTGCCAATCTAAGAGATATTTTATTTGAGCAGCAGGTTCAAGAGCAGCAGGGTCAAGAGCTAAATGAGAATCCCATTCCCACCTATCTGATAGTGTGGGACAATGTCAGTTTCCACCGAGCTGCTCAGGTAAGGGAATGGTTTAACATCAATGGGCAGTTCATGAACTTGTACCTCCCTCCATATTCGCCTTTCCTGAATCCGATTGAGGAGTTTTTCTCCTCTTGGAGATGGAAAGTGTATGATAGACAACCCTACACCAGAGTAAATCTGCTGCAAGCCATGGATTTAGCCCGTGGTGATATAGGTGAGGAATCATGTCAGGGCTGGATACGGCACGGCACACAAGAGGCTTCTTCCCCCGTTGCCTCAGGAGGGACAATATTGCTTGTGATGTCAACGAAGTGCTCTGGCCTGACCCAGCCCAAAGATAAGAAGAAGCACATTGATCCTGTTTACTCCTCTGAGTTTTGTCCCTTTTAGTATTGTATACTGTAGTACAGTGCACTGTAGGCTGTATACTGTACAATGGACAAATTGTATGGCCCTGAACATTGTGCTTTCCATTTATTAAGAGGTTAACAGTACTGATTGCTCAATAGATTTTGACTGGTTGCAGGCCCATATCAACAAAGAACAAGAATTACAGTATCACAGAGACAAAGGACAGGTTTGTGAGATGCAGGGTACAGTACTGTAAAAATAGGGGTACAAGGAGGAGGAAGAACAAAAAACAAAATTGCAAAGAGCAAAGCAGAGTAGTAATTTCTGATCAATTTTGAGCTACTATGATAGAACATGTTTTCGTTCATCAAAAGACAATGACAGAAAAATATGAATATTTTTTTAGATTAAAAATGTACTTCTCCCTGAGAATTGTATGTTTTGAACAATGTGTTTTCTATTTTTCGGTGTATTGTTTACTGACTGCTTGAGAGTGTATATCATTTTGATCACTTTGTTTATGATTTGAGAGCAGTGTTTGATTTTGAACACAGGTGAAACTGTTTTGAGGTGAATGCCTCATTTTGCGAGAGGAGTCATAGGATATGCTTGAAGATGAGGTTTTGTGTTTAACGTTTTCAGGAAAAGGAGCAAGGTTTCAGAAAATGTGTTTTAGCAATTGACAAAAACTGTAATCATCCAAATTCCAACATATCATAACATATCAAAATGGCCTTTTCTTGACATTGAAACAGATTTGTGATTTGAATGAATGATGACTTAAAGGTGGTCTACTTCCTGTGAGCAGCATGTATATAATGTCATACCTTTGAATTCAAAGGTGGTCTACTTCCTGTGAGCAGCATGTATATAATGTCATACCTTTGAATTCAAAGGTGGTCTACTTCCTGTGAGCAGCATGTATATAATGTCATACCTTTGAATTCAAAGGTGGTCTACTTCCTGTGAGCAGCATGTATATAATGTCGTACCTTTGAATTCAAAGGTGGTCTACTTCCTGTGAGCAGCATGTATATAATGTCATACCTTTGAATTCAAAGGTGGTCTACTTCCTGTGAGCAGCATGTATATAATGTCATACCTTTGAATTCAAAGGTGGTCTACTTCCTGTGAGCAGCATGTATATAATGTCGTACCTTTGAATTCAAAGGTGGTCTACTTCCTGTGAGCAGCATGTATATAATGTCATACCTTTGAATTCAAAGGTGGTCTACTTCCTGTGAGCAGCATGTATATAATGTCATACCTTTGAATTCAAAGGTGGTCTACTTCCTGTGAGCAGCATGTATATAATGTCATAGCTTTGAATTCAAAGGTGGTCTACTTCCTGTGAGCAGCATGTATATAATGTCATAGCTTTGAATTCAAAGGTGGTCTACTTCCTGTGAGCAGCATGTATATAATGTCATAGCTTTGAATTCAAAGGTGGTCTACTTCCTGTGAGCAGCATGTATATAATGTCATACCTTTGAATTCAAAGGTGGTCTACTTCCTGTGAGCAGCATGTATATAATGTCATACCTTTGAATTCAAAGGTGGTCTACTTCCTGTGAGCAGCATGTATATAATGTCGTACCTTTGAATTCAAAGGTGGTCTACTTCCTGTGAGCAGCATGTATATAATGTCATACCTTTGAATTCAAAGGTGGTCTACTTCCTGTGAGCAGCATGTATATAATGTCATACCTTTGAATTCAAAGGTGGTCTACTTCCTGTGAGCAGCATGTATATAATGTCGTACCTTTGAATTCAAAGGTGGTCTACTTCCTGTGAGCAGCATGTATATAATGTCGTACCTTTGAATTCAAAGGTGCACCATTAGCTTGCTAAATGTCAACATAGTCAATTAGATCACTACATTCACTGCAATTGGCACAACATTAGCTAGCTAGCATTTGCTCCCAGTATATCATGATTCAAATTCAGCTGATGCTAATCCAAGATAATGTCCCTAGCAAGTGTGGTCTAAAAGAGGCATATGGATGCAATGAGATTTTTTAGAATGAGCATGAATGCTGTTTCAAATCTCTAGTTTTCAGAGTAGCGACTGGGAGCAGATACATTTCTGCCAGTGTCTGTATCGTCAATAGGCGGCCTAATCGTGTTGACACTGATTTTGTTTGGAGAGGCTATGTTGTTGAGTGGAGACATCCAGTATGAATCCAGCTTTGATAAAGGGATTAATCTTCTCCTCGGATAATCCGCGGATATCCCTCTTCCTATCTGTCATGGAGATACTTGACTAGCGCAGAAGGATGGGCCGATGCATTGACTGTCACTGGCCCACCCAGGCTACAAAATGACATATACCACTAACCTTCCTAATCCTAATTTCCCTCAGGGATTCATATAGTTGTATTGAATTGAATCTGAAAGGAAACAATATGTGTACATTTTTGTATATATATTTTTTTACACTATACTACCAACTGGATGTTGCCTTATCTGTACTTGCCCCAGAGCAATGACAGACTCTCTATATTTTCAAATGTACTAGGATGTTTGTGATCTTTGATTATTTGAATGGGAGTTGTTGCTCTTTGTTAATTAACACACACAGCCACGCACGCACACTCACAAACACACTCACGCACGCACGCACACTCACAAACACACTCACGCATGCACACACAAAAACACACAGTCTCTCTGTCTCTCGCTCTCTCTCAACAATAGGGGTGCCATCAGTCAATAAACAAACCAAGGTCACCTACCATGCTAATTGACTCCTGTAAATGGAGTTCATATCTTCCAGTTCACCACTCACATTTTAGCTCTATTACGATTAACACTCATCTCTCACTCGTCTATTTCCCAGTTGCTGAACAATAATATTTCAAATATCAATATATAAATGACTGTCAACATCAACAACATGGCAATACAGAGACAATGATGATGACCAATTGATGACCTTTTGGCGAATGTTTCACTCAACCATTTTTGCTCACTCTCTCTCGCAGCCCTCAAGTCTGCTGTATCAGTATGGTGCTGACTCATTGCAGGGTACAGTTAGTAGATAGTGACCTGCTAGCAGCATTTCAATAACAGTACACTATCTACAACTTTAAAGGTTTCTTTCGGCTGCCCCCATAGGTTAACCCCTTGAAGAACTATTTTTGGTTGCAGACTGTTCTACATGCAACCCAAAAAGGGTTCTACCTGAAACCCCTATTGGGACCCTATGGGGACATCCGAAGAATCCTTTTTGAACCCTTTTTCTAAGAGTGTAGAAGAAGAAATCAATGTTGGCCCCGGATCAAATTACTAAACTCAATATGGAGACAACGCGTGAACCTTGGCCTGTATCGATTTTTCCTCCTAGGACCACATACGTAGCAAGAGAGAGCTCTGCATCAGTAGGGTTCTTAACGTGGTTAAGTCTGTTTGAATCTGCTTTATTCACTATCAAATGACTAGATGATGGGAAAACAGGGAAGTGTTCCCAATTGATCAGATTGACTTACTGATACCAGAATGTATTCACATCCTCTTACCTAATTACTAATAGAAATCTAGTTGTGCGAAGAGGAGTTTGATTGAAAGCTCAACACACTTCACCGCTTTCTGCTATCCACAGCGTCACCTATCACTGCACTCATTGTAAACAGGCACGCTGATGAACAGCTTCTGTGTCTGTGTCAGAACATATGCCTAGTTTCAGCCAGTTTCTCACCAGGATGAGCAGACAGTCGGAAGAGAAGTCCTGGTGAGCCGGAATGGTGGAGAACACAGACAGGACCAAGCAACCAAAGACCAGGACGAACCTACAGGAAAAAACAGAGAGGAATCATAAATACGTTTATCCAGAGCCATATGAAACAGAAGAAGAACATGGCAGTTTGGACAGGAAATGCCTTATCTCATTATTAATGCTAACGTGATTAGCTTGAAACATGGACAAGCAGAAATATCCAACCCATACCCATGCTCCTTTCCCTACCGCTTTCTGCAAAGAACCACAGTCTTTGATAATCTTCCACCTTCATAATGATACGATCTTTCATTTTTCCATCAAATAACTCTGAAATATGAGGTGGGCCAATGGCCTCCCAAGTATGGCAAAATGATGAGTATCGGATTTAGAGTTGTAGATGTCCTTCGTGTTAAATGGTGAGAGAACATCTGTGTTTGATCAGGATTGAGCTCCGTCTTAAGCTTGGCTGTGCCTATGGAGTTTGTGAGGGAAAGGCTAAGATGGGGCTTTGGATGCCAAATAACTTCTTCTCTTTGTCTTTCTAGGATTATCATGGAAACTATAGTATCTTCATTTTCCTGCAAAGCAGGAGTTGCAAGTGTTGCATTTCAGTATCTACTGGAGAAAAACTGGTTGAATCAATGTAGTTTCCACGTCATTTCAACCCCCAAATTCAATGTGATGACGTTGAACCGACGTGGAAAACTGATTGGATTTGCAAAAAAGTCATCAACGTAACGGAATGTTGCCTATTTGAACCTATATCCAAGTAGTTGACAAGTCAACAGAATTTAAATCAAAACTAGATGCTGAAAAGATGTCTGAGCCCAGTGGGTGGTGAGTCAAAACAAAGACAAGGCACTGTTGACCCAACACCGCTGTAGGGGAGAGATAAGCCTAGCATGCCAATCGTCTCGGTTCTCCAGGATAACAACAGTGAGAATATGGTGTCTGGGCCATGAAGATAGAAACTGAACACTGAGTTTAGATAGAAGAGCCATTCCAGTGTGACGACAGCGGCATTCACAAAATGTAAACCGTTAGAAACCATCCAAATAAGGTCGGCCAACATGTCACTACAACTTCCTCTAATGTCCCCCTACCTCCCTTCTCTTCCTTCTCAGTCAATATTTGAGCGTGACATTCAGAAATGCAAACAATAATCAAGAACCCCAATAAGGTCACTATGGCGCACAAGATGTCACTACAACTTCCTCTACTGTCCCCCCCGTCCAGCCACCACCCTTCTCTTCCCTCTCCCTTCTCCACAGCTGTAGCCTATGGAGTATGGATGATGAGAGGCTAGAGACTATTAAGCCGTCCCCTGGTGCCTGTAGGCTAGGCCCTAAATCGTCACTAAGATGAAAGAAGATGAAGAATCTTTAAAAGTTGAAACGCATGGCCAAGCGGGTCAGGGGGGTGACTTCCAGACCCTGAGCTTCTGAGCAGCGTCTGTGTGAAAAGGGTGGGCGTCCTGTGCGGGTTGCGATCCCCAGCCGACCTCAAGCTGACCGCTATAGGACTGTGCTGATGTGACCCCGGCCCCGATCTAACCTTTGACTCCGAGAGGGAGCCCAAACAGAGGTTGCAGTTTTCCATAGCCAGAGGAGATGGTTATGTGTTTATTTCGATTTAACCGTCGACATCTGTCATCCAAAATGCTCTCCTATTTAACGTTTTAGTGTTTTTACATAAAAAAATACAGTTGAAGTCGGACGTTTACATACAATTAGGCTGGTGTCATTAAAAGTTGTTTTTCAACCACTCAACAAAGTTCTTGTTAACAAACTATAGTTTTGGCAAGTCGGTTAGGACATCTACTTTGTGCATGACAAGTAATTTTTCCAACAATTGTTTACAGACAGATTATTTCACTTATAATTCACTGCATCACAATTCCAGTGGGTAAGAAGTTTACATACACTAAGTTGACTGTGCCTTTAAACAGCTTGGAAAATTCCAGAAAATGATGTCATGGCTTTAGAAGCTTCTGATAGGCTAATTTACATCATTTGAGTCAATTGGAGGTGTACCTGTGAATGTATTTCAAGGCCTACCTTCGAACTCGGTGCTTCTTTGCTTGACATCATGGGAAAATCAAAAGACCTCAGAAAAATGTTTTGTAGACCTCCACAAGTCTGGTTTATCCTTGGGAGCAATTTCCAAACCCCTGAAGGTACCACGTTAATCTGTACAAATAATAGTACGCAAGTATAAACACCATGGGACCACGCCGCCGGCATACCGCTCAGGAAGGAGACGCGTTCTGTCTCCTAGAGATGAACATACTTTGGTGCGAAAAGTGCAAATCAATCCCAGAACAACAGCAAAGGACCTTGTGAAGATGCTGGAGGAAACAGGTACAAAAGTATCTATATCCACAGTAAAACGAGTCCTATATCTACATAACCTGAAAGGCAGCTCCACAAGGAAGAAGCCACTGCTCCAAAATCGCCATAAAAAAGCCAGACTACGGTTTGCAACTGCACATGGGGACAAATATTGCACTTTTTGGAGAAATGTCCTCTGGTCTGATGAAACAAAAATAGAACTGTTTGGCCATAATGACCATCGTTATGTTCGGAGGAAAAGGGGGGACTTGCAAGTCGAAGAATACCATCCCAACCGTGAAGAACAGGGGTGGCATTTGACCCAAGTTAAAAAATGTAAAGGCAATGCTGCCAAATACTAATTGAATGCATGTGTCACGACTTCCGCCAAAGTCGGTCCCTCTCCTTGTTCGGGCGGCGAACGGCGGTCGACGTCACCGGCCTTCTAGCCATCGCCGATCCACTTTTCATTTTCCATTTGTTTTGTCTTTGTCTTACACACCTGTTTTCAATTCCCCAATTACTTGTGCATTATTTAACCCTCTGTTCCCCCATGTTTGTTTGTGAGTGATTGTTTATTGTATTGCGGTCCGTATTTGTGGCCTTGTATTTATACGACGTGTATTGTTTATTATTGAGAAAAATTGCTTTCATTACTCATATCTGACACGTTACAATATGTAAACTTATGACCCACTGGGAATGTGATGAAAGAAATTAAAGCTGAAACAAATCATTCTCTCTACTATTATTCTGACATTTCACATTCTTAAAATAAAGTGGTGATACTAAATTACCTAAGGGAATTTGTACTTGGATTAAATGTCAGGAATTGTGAAAAACTGAGTTTAAATGTATTTGGCTAAGGTGTATGTAAACTTGCAACTTCAACTGTACATCCTAATGAATCAGTTTGAAGTTCAGGAAGTTGGAGTATTTAAAAGTTTTTAGTACTTTGGGAAGTTAATCAATTATGCATATGTCTGGACTAGTGAATGCGTGCGCTGACAAGTATCATGTAGCTGTCAACTGAAAAGACAGCTGGCCTCATAACTCTTCCTCCACTCTCTCTCTTGTCAAGATCTCTAAAGGAGGATTTCTGAGTGGCCCCCTAAGCAAGGTTTTCAGAGTGCCTCCTTATCTAACTATAATAAACACCAATGTCTCTCTTTTCAAAACAAATAGAACCATTTATGAAATATTTAATGAAAAATAATTAATTAGTTATGAAAAACAGGCAAGGTTGTTTATCATTGAACGATCTTCCCTAATTACTTTGCCACCGCCTCCCTGTCCTCTCTGCAGGCCTCAGTTCCCCCGTGTCACATACTGTTGTAGCGGGCGGCTGTCCTAAATTGCACCCTATTCCCTACGTAGTATGGTGCACTAGATAGGGGATAGGGTGCCATTTGGGACGCAGACTAGTATCTGGAGTCTGTCACAGCCCTCACAGCTCCAACAGAACACAGAACTGCCCTTAACCTTTTAAAGAGAGCCCCAGAGTAAATAAAGATTTGGGAGTGGGGACTTGCATACACACACACACACACACACGCACGCATACGCACGCACATGCACACACACACACACACACACACACACACACACACACACACACACAGACACACACACACACACACACACACACACACACACACGCACGCACGCATACGCACGCACATGCACACACACACACACACACACACACACACACACACACACACACACACACACACACAGAAGTAGCAGAAGTAGCATCACCGAGCAGTAGCAGGCAGTAAGTGCTTGTCTATTTTGTATAATTTAATTGATTTGTTTTGAAACAGAGTACCAAGGAAATGACTAATGTCCGAGCACTGGGGTCTGTCGTACTGGCTACATTACACCCAATCATCCTCATTTTGAATTAGATTTGCAGCAAAAATCAGACGTCTACATTTGTTTGTCTCCCAATCGGTCGTGTTGTCATGCTCTCAGTGGATTTCTGTGGTAACAGAAAGGTCTGGTAGTGTTGTTTGTACGGATCAAAAACAACACTAGCAGAAAAGTTGGAGTAGAAACCTTAGAAAAACATGGACACTGCAAATACTGCACATTTGTATTGTATACGATTTTAAGGATTGGGTAGGCAGCGGTTGTGTCGTACAGTAACCTTGGATGGCGCTGTCTTCTTTCCAATACACCTCTCTTAGCATAGGATAGAGTGAGTAGAAAGTAGATGCTGTATACAGTAGGGGAAAGAGGTCAGAACCTCGGATGGCATTGTTTCCCATCTATTCTTCTTGTCTTAGCACAGGAGAGGGTCAATTGCTCTTGACTGTATACACTACTGCGAGACACAGGAAATATCACTGTATTCTATATCATTGTAAGGATTGGGCACTGGGGCAGGCAGAGTCAACCTTGGATGTCACGCTCTCATTCTTTCAAGTATTTTTTTCTCTCCATTTCTCTCCTCTCAGCGAGGGTTAGAACAGGGTAAGATGAGTATATGGATGTATACAGTATGTGTAAGGACTGAGCAGGCAGGAGTTGACACACAACCTTGGATGGCACTTTGTCCTTTCTTTCAAGTCTTTATCTCGATCTCTCCTCGTTGTACAGGGCAGAGTGAATAGCAGCTGCATGTATAGGTAACAGTGAAGAATATATATATATATGATATTGTGTTGAGGACGTATTGCCTTGAGCATCACACACTCAATTTAGAGTCAATGAAGAAGATTTCTGAGAAATATGTCTCATATTTTCCCACAGGCTACAGTTCATTAGAGACAGACTGAAAGCTAATTACATTAAGACTATTTATTGCCGAATGTGTGTGTGCGTTTCAGTGTGTGTGTGTGTATCATCATGACATGGATTCATATGCCATCAGTACAGCCAGCTCCCTAGGATAAATGAGTGGCAGGCAGCCTAGCGGTTAACAGCATTGGGCCAGTAACTGAAAGGTTGCTGGTTCGAATCCCTGAGCCGACTAGGTGAACAATCTGTCAATGTGCCCTTGAGCAAGTCACTTAACCCTAGTTGCTCTGGATAAGAGTGTCTGCAACTATCGCTATGCTGTCCATGGTGCTGAAATGTGTGACCACCAAAATCCTTCATGAGTTCTTGATAGTATCATCTATCCATATGTTCTGTTTTCAATGTGTGGCCATCCAATCAAGAATAAAATAATGT
>NC_143038.1:5195000-5277500 GCF_057628025.1 Oncorhynchus mykiss | reverse complement strand
AACAGGGCTACGTTCAAGAACACAAAGAAACAGGGCTACATTCAAGAACACAAAGAAACAGGGCTACATTCAAGAACACAAAGAAACAGGGCTACATTCAAGAACACAAAGAAACAGGGCTACGTTCCAGAACACAAAGAAACAGGGCTACGTTCAAGAACACAAAGAAACAGGGCTACATTCAAGAACACAAAGAAACAGGGCTACGTTCCAGAACACAAAGAAACAGGGCTACATTCAAGAACACAAAGAAACAGGGCTACGTTCCAGAACACAAAGAAACAGGGCTACGTTCCAGAACACAAAGAAACAGGGCTACGTTCAAGAACACAAAGAAACAGGGCTACGTTCCAGAACACAAAGAAATAGGGCTACGTTCAAGAACACAAAGAAAAAGAACACAAGGTTGACTAAGAAAAGAAAAGCAGAACCTTACAGCGTTAATAGCCTGCCTTCCGTTGAGTATAGCCTATGCACTCGGCCTGCTTTAAAATCGAGTTGATATTGAGAAATAAAAATAGTAGCTCTTTTTAATCGTGGCCATCGAAACAGCTTTTAACACGCGATTGCATTTAGAATTATTAGCTGTTGCGCAATGACTGGATTAACAAAAGCACATTTCACTCCAGTGCCAGCTTTTGAGAAGCTTCTCTGTCGCTGTCTGTCAGGTGATAGGCTATTCCTCTCCTCAAACTAAGCTCTGTATGCTGTGCACGTGATGAACACAAATGCATGACGAGTAACGAAAATTCACACTCGCCAATAAAAAAATCCACTCAACTTTGTTAATAAACCTATAGACGAAAAGCATGACAGGTCAAATGTGTTTTCAGCAGCTAACCGATGAACGGTTTACCGTTAACATCCCTAGACCTTAAGGATCCTTGTCAATTCCTGCTCTCCATAGGCAGTGTACAAACTGAGAAGGCTGGTCGAACTGCTTTTGGATTTCCTGTACACTTTTGCAAAAAATATTATCACGCTCATGTCTCGTGTCTCTCGTGTTTGTCGGTCTCCTCTTTTTCTCTCTCTCTCGCTCTCTCTCTCTCTCTCTCTCTCTCTCTCTGTGTGTGTGTGTCTCTCTCTCTCTTTCTTTCTCTCTCGATCTCTTTCATCAGCTTTTATTGAGTCATTCTGGTCTCGAAGAGTCACGTTTTCAAAGCACTGCACATTCCCCTGCCATCAGACGTCACCACACCCCAGTTAACTCTGAAGTTCATTAAAGCCTATTGTGTTTTCCTGGGCCACTGGATATAAAAAGGGTTTATGTTTTACTGCTTGACAACGGCATCAAATAAAACACTTCCTTTGTTCCTGCTGAACTTTAGAGGCCACCTCTGCTAGACAGCAGTCGCATGAGGTAATAAAGCAACAGGCACCGTAGCAAAGTTAAATCCAGTTGAATTGATCGAGGACACTTACGCTAAAACATGTTTGTTTGGATTGTCCAATTGCTATTACCCGTGTGTGCCTTTCTCACAGTATTTCCCTCCTTTTAATTTTGAGTTTGATTTATGAGGTCACCTGTCGCTGGCCACATAGAGTGCAGCCAGTGACAGATAAGCGCACGCGTCGACCGAGCATGAACACACACCCTACTCAGCTGTGAAGCCTACAGTATAGTACACCCACTCACACTGAGGGCCAAGAGGCCAACCAGCTCATACCTGTGGAGTGAAGTATCTCCGGTAATTGAGTTTGAAACAAGGTGTTAATTGGTGCACTCTACCCGACACACATCGCGCCCTTCCCACGATCAACTGAGGCCAGGTCCTGCTGCTCCTACCTATGATCAAATCAGCTCCAGACCTACAGACCCGTGCATCACTCTTCAACTGCTTCTTCTGCAATACACCTGAATCTGAAAGGCCAGTGAACACAATTCAATTGACTTTACATGATAGATAAGACCAAATATGGGTGTTATTAGCAGCTACAGACTGGGTGAGTCACAATAGATGACTCAACAAATGAGGGTGTTCTGGCCCTCAATTGTAACTGAGGTCAGGACCAAACTTAGGTCTATTTGAAGTGACTAGATAATGCCAACGTATCTGACTGTTATTTTTTTTGGTCTATTTCGATGTAACTGTACCTCGTTTTTTGAAAGCTGGCCTCTCGCCTCTAGCTTGCTTTTGCGTTGTATAACTCAATTCTCCCCCCTCGTGCCCCAATTCCCACTGGGACAAAAATGATAATTAACAAAATGGCAGATGGACTCAGTGCGTCACGCTTCGTCGAATTATATTTTTCACTGACAAGCACGTGCACACACACCTGCACACACACACACACACACACACACACTGGAGATGACCAAACAGCTGGGGTGAGACAAAAATACGCTAAAAAATACAAGCGAAACGGAGAAGCGGCAACGTATGTAGCTACTGATGTCTCCTTTCACAGTTCTTAACACAACAGAGAGACTCTTCATGGCTGATTTCCCAGAGCCAGATTAAACCTAATACTCACGCTTTCAATTGACATGATCTTCTATTGAGCATACATTTTAGTCCTGGAGTAGGCTGAATCTGGGTTCAGGAAACCAGCCCTAAAGCAGACAACATTAGAGTTGTAGGCTGAATCAGGGTTCAGGAAACCAGCCCTAAACAGACAACATTAGAGTTGTAGGCTGAATCTGGGTTCAGGAAACCAGCCCTAAAGCAGACAACGTTAGAGTTGTAGGCTGAATCTGGGTTCAGGAAACCAGCCCTAAAGCAGACAACGTTAGAGTTGTAGGCTGAATCTGGGTTCAGGAAACCAGCCCTAAAGCAGACAACGTTAGAGTTGTAGGCTGAATCTGGGTTCAGGAAACCAGCCCTAAAGCAGACAACGTTAGAGTTGTAGGCTGAATCTGGGTTCAGGAAACCAGCCCTAAAGCAGACAACGTTAGAGTTGTAGGCTGAATCTGGGTTCAGGAAACCAGCCCTAAAGCAGACAACGTTAGAGTTGTAGGCTGAATCTGGGTTCAGGAAACCAGCCCTAAAGCAGACAACGTTAGAGTTGTAGGCTGAATCTGGGTTCAGGAAACCAGCCCTAAAGCAGACAACGTTAGAGTTGTAGGCTGAATCTGGGTTCAGGAAACCAGCCCTAAAGCAGACAACGTTAGAGTTGTAGGCTGAATCTGGGTTCAGGAAACCAGCCCTAAAGCAGACAACGTTAGAGTTGTAGGCTGAATCTGGGTTCAGGAAACCAGCCCTAAAGCAGACAACGTTAGAGTTGTAGGCTGAATCTGGGTTCAGGAAACCAGCCCTAAAGCAGACAACGTTAGAGTTGTAGGCTGAATCTGGGTTCAGGAAACCAGCCCTAAAGCAGACAACGTTAGAGTTGTAGGCTGAATCTGGGTTCAGGAAACCAGCCCTAAAGCAGACAACGTTAGAGTTGTAGGCTGAATCTGGGTTCAGGAAACCAGCCCTAAAGCAGACAACGTTAGAGTTGTAGGCTGAATCTGGGTTCAGGAAACCAGCCCTAAAGCAGACAACGTTAGAGTTGTAGGCTGAATCTGGGTTCAGGAAACCAGCCCTAAAGCAGACAACGTTAGAGTTGTAGGCTGAATCTGGGTTCAGGAAACCAGCCCTAAAGCAGACAACGTTAGAGTTGTAGGCTGAATCTGGGTTCAGGAAACCAGCCCTAAAGCAGACAACGTTAGAGTTGTAGGCTGAATCTGGGTTCAGGAAACCAGCCCTAAAGCAGATAACTTAGAGTTGTGGGCTGAATCTGGGTTCAGGAAACCAGCCCTAAAGCAGACAACATTAGAGTTGTAGGCTGAATCTGGGTTCAGGAAACCAGCCCTAAAGCAGACAACGTTAGAGTTGTAGGCTGAATCTGGGTTCAGGAAACCAGCCCTAAACAGACAACATTAGAGTTGTAGGCTAATATCTTAGGTTATTTTATGGTATTTCTATGCGATCCTCATTTCAAGACGTCCAGAGAGGCATTATCCAAAGCCAAACTGCATGTGTAATGGAAAGTTTAGGGACTTTAACGACCCTCTCTTTAAAAACACACAACAGAGAGACGCTGCAGAGACAAAGTGACACAACACGTAAGAGTGAATCCCTCCATTTTGCCGTGCTCGCCCGCCCTCGCATTTCAACGGCGGCATCTAAAGAGCACGAATCAAAACGCCATCAACCAAAACCTAAACATGAAGAATATGTAATGGAAAGTCAAGGGGGACTTCAATGCTTTAATGATATTCTCTTTACAAGTGTGGCAGTCTGACATTTAGGCCTCCCACAGTTTATGGACCTCAGCTGGGTTGACATTGGAGTGTTGTTCACTACAGTTAGGGACCTTGGCAAGTGAATATTTTTCCTACTCTATTTCTCTCTCTTTCTCTCTATCCTTATCTACTTTTGGGCTCCCGAGTGGCGCAGCGGTCTGCATCTCAGTGCTAGAGGCGTCACTACAGACCCTGGTTCGATTCCAGGCTTATCACAACCGGCCGTGATTGGGATTCCCATAGGGTGGTGCACAATTGGCCCAGAGTCGTCCGGGTTAGGGTTTGGCAGAGGTAGGCCGTCATTGTAAATAAGGATTTGTTTTGAACTGACTTGCCCAGTTAAATAAAGGTTAAAAATCCTCTCTTTCTCTCTCAGGGCTCTATTCAATCAGATCTGCTCTAGCAGACATCAGCATAACGGAAGTTGTCATGGTGTCGGCGGTGGAACTGATTTAGAGGGATCAAATCCACAAGTGGCTCCCAGCATTATACCTGAAGCGGACATTGCCTTTGGCTGCACAGAGTCGCATTAACAGAAATCCCAGCTCTCTTTCTCTCCCTCTCTCTTTCCCCCCCTTCACTTTATCTGTCTCTCTCCCTCTCTCTCCCTCTCTCTCTCTCTCTCTCTCTCTCTCTTTCCACCCGTCTCTTTATCTCTCTCTCTCTCTCTCTCTCTCTCTCTCTCTCTCTCTCTCCACTCACTCCACAGCAGGTGTGCGAAGGGTCTCACCCGACAAGCTGACGTGCCCCAACCCCCGCCACAACTTTTAACGAGCGCCATTAAAACCGACAAAGTAACCAACGAAATTGGCTTGTTCAATGTTGACACTCACTTTTCCACAGAAAGACACTTGAACATCTGGGAACTAATTGAACCAGGGCCAACGTCAAGCTAGGAGGACTGGAGACTCCAAGACTAGAGGAGCTCCATCTGGTGACTGAGCCACTCCAAATGTCACTTTATGGGTACATCCTACAATGGACCCTGGTAAAAGTAGTGCCCTATGTAGGGAATAGGGTGCCATTTGGGACTCGGGTATCATCTCTCTACATGGTAAAACTCATACTGTGATCTGGCTTAGCAACAGTAATGCTTCAGTTGTAAATGATGTGAGGAAACAAGTTGTGTTCAATGCAATAATGGACATTTACATGCCCCTCAGATACACTATGTGTATGTACACAATGACTTGTTCACCCCAGAACACTCTCTGGACAGATTCAAGGCCAGTCACAAACTGGGACACACAATCTGGTGTCACATTAGCAATACAGACAGATGTGCCGATGTAATAGTCTGTCTTGCCTTCAGACAGACGATTCATCCTCACTACCTCAATTTAGCCTCATCTTCTTACCCAAGCCCAATCATCCCCAGAAATGGAGTACTGTGGGAGACTGGCCTCGTATGAGACTGTATGAGGCCAGCAATGTCAAAGATTGATCTGTGCCATTTGGAGGTGTATTGATTGCTCTGGCCTGACTTGAAAAGCCTCCACAGTGTCCTCTCTCCGTATCAGTAGTTCTCTCTCTCTCTCTCTCTTTCTCTCTCTCTCTCTCTCTCTCTCTCTCTCTCTCTCTCTCTCTCTCTCTCGCTCCCTTTCTCTCCCTCTCGCTCTCACCTGAACCCCCTGCTATCTAATACCAGCCATTAGCACCCCAACAGAGCATATTCTCTTTGGTCTCTTTGGACTCTGAGGGAAACAATGCTCAACGAAGTTTAGTTCAGCGTCCCAATTTCCAACGACCACTCTCCTCATCGATCACCACTGTTTATCCTCATCCCCGACCTCGTCTCTCGGTGACAGATCGATAAAGCAGCCCTCCAGCCAACCACCGAAATCCCCCTCAATCTCCCTCTAGGCAAACGTGTATTAATGATAGCGGGGGAGGTTGATAATGAGGTGGCCAGACACCTATTCTCAGCCTTGTATTGAAAGGACTGGCATTGGAGAGAATTTGGGGAGGGAGGGGAGGGACAGACTGTCACTGACATTGTTTAACTCTGAGGAGATAGCCCTATGAGAGAAATATGTGGAAAGAATGCATTTTTTGGTTGAAAAGATGTTGTTTTGGTTGAAAAGACATATTTTCAACGTCTTGTGCTCACTGGGAAGGAACCAATAGGCCAAATCTCTCTACTATTGTGGTAGAAGGAGCTTTCTTTTTCCAATCAAATGCCATCAAAACAGCCTATATAACAGTCATTTTAAGTCAAAGGCTGAAAGAGGTACAGAGTTTGAAATCAATTACAGAGTTTGAAATCAGTTACGTTAGAGAAAGCCTGAAAGCCACAGAAAGCCTGAAAAAGACAAAGCCGGCCAGTAAAACGCTGAAGGGGACATTTATCCCCTCTGATATCTATGCAGGCAATCCCCCTTTCACCCCAAAATAGCTAAGGACCCCATTCATCAAGACTATGGAGTCGCTGAGCGGACGGTTAGACGGTTAGATGGCGAGAATCTATCTCTAGCCCGCCGACTCACCCAGGCTAAATTTGGAAGATAATGAAGGAACATGAAGGATGGAGGTTGTCTGAGTATTATATTAAGAGGGTTGGAGCTGCTTAGCTATGCCCTGGGTCGTATTAATCAACGGAGAGGGGACAACGGATGTCGCAATGGAGGGGAGATGGCTTCTCTATCAAAAGTGCTCACCGGGGTTATTTGGAGCGGGAAAGGTTGTTTCTTTGGTAACACTTGATTTGGATAATCTATCTGTAGATACAAACTATTTACAGACTATCAGTAACATTTCAACTGCATGTCTGTTGACTTTCAACAGGAAAGTGTCTGTTGTCCATCTGCCTGCATTTCAACATTACAGCTGCAGCCTGTCAGTAGCATTTCAATCATTGATGGACAGCTTGTGATGGGTGGTGGGAGGGTTATGAAGTAAGATATGCGTGGTTGGTATTACTCATGCACACGCACGTGCACATTAAGTACATATGCATGTGCGCAAGCCCATGCGCATCCACGCATGCACACATGCACACAGGCACACACACACACACGTGTAAAACATATCATTCTAATCACCTAAGGCATCTATTCATCTGTAACTGTTTTAGACATGAAAACAACAATTGCTACAGGTCACAGGAAACCGCTGGTCTCAGCGCAAATGCATCTTTGTCAACACATCAGAACGCCACATATAACCCAGGGACAGCACACAGTTAGTCTCAATGTATAGACACAGAAGTGCACAGACGGCATATTTGAAAACACACTCGATTTTTGGCTGGTTGTATTATATATTTTTTTGTTAAATGTAGTCATTTAGTAGACACTCTTATCCAAGAATATTGAGTATATACATTTCTCATTCTGTTTCTTACCGGTCCCCCACGGGAATTGAACCCCCAACCCTGGTGTTGCAAGTGCCATGGGGCTACCAACTGAGCCGCATGGATCCAGTCCAAGATGTGGTGTGATTCTATTGGCTGCCTGTCATTAATATGTATGCTGACAGACACTATAGTGTGTCCTAGAGGGGGAGGTCATGTTTGTATGTATAGTATGAAGTTAGTGTGAGACAAAGCAAGATATCAGGACAGACGAAACAAGGTCAGAATCCCAAATGACACCCTATTCTCCACAAAGAACACTACTTTTGTAGTAGGGTGCCCTTTGGGATGTAATCGAAACACTACCAAGGTCCTTTAGAGAAGGCAGCGAGGCGATTTCCTCCTCGGTATATCTCAAAAGATATCCATCCACCCGGCTTACAGACTAACAGACATTACCAAAAGACAAAAAGCCTGGAGCAAGACCAGAGATGACAAATAACGCTATGGAAATACAGGGAGGGAGGGAGAGACGGGAGGGGAACGAGAGTCATTACTGTACTTGGTTAACAAGTCAGAAAGAAAGAGAGAGAGAATTCTACAACCACCTAAAAGGAAGCGATTCCCAAACCTTCCATAACAAAGCCATCAGATACAGAGAAATGAACCTGGAGAAGAGTCCCGTAAATAAGCTGGTCCTGGGGCTCTGTTCACAAACACAAACAGACCCCACAGAACCCCAGGACAGCAACACAATTAGACCAAACCAAATCATGGGAAAACAAAAAGATAATTACTTGACACAATGGAAAGAATTAACAAAAAAACTGAGCAAACTAGAATGATATTTGGCCCTTAACAGACCCAAACTTAAGGAAAGCTTTGACTATGTACAGACTCAGTGAGCATAGCCTTGCTATTGAAAAAGGCTGCAGCAGGCCAACCTGGCTCTCAAGAGAAGACAGGCTATGTGACCACTGCCCACAAAATGAGGTGGAAACTAGGGATGCACAACATATCGGTGAACATATTGGAATCGGACGATATCAGCTGAAAATGCCAACATCGGTATTGGCCCGATGTCTAGTTTCACGCCGATGTGAAAAAACCATGTCAAAGCTGTCGTGCATACCTATATAATGTAGGTACATGACATAACGATGCTACATAAACTTTTGCAGTACACGTGCAACAGAGCATTCCTAACCTAGCCCACAATGTCTGCTGTGGGGATCGAGCAGTCAAGAAGTCGAGTAGCCATTTGAAATAGTAAGAACATTTCAGCAAGACAACTCAAAGGAGAAAACCGTTAACGCCAATCAACCGCTCTCTGTCGTGGGTGACGTTGGCTTTCGTGAATGGTCGAGCACCGGTACACACTAACTTTACCAAGAGCGCTATTGTTCAGATGTTGCCCTACCGGAGTAACACAGTAATAGTGTCAGTGCTATTAGCACCATGACATACCATGGAACGCCGTTTGGGTCTTTGCGTGTCAAAAAAAATACTGCAAACAGCAAACACCAGCCACGAATTATGTGTTTACAATACCACATTGGTAATCTAGCATTATTTGTTTGTCTGCAACTTCTGGGGTAGCTAGCTAGCTTGCTTTAGTTTGGTACCTAGCTAGCACCAATACAACCAGTCTGAAAAAAGTAAGTAAGTATTAGCAAGGTAGCCACTTGTTGTTCGCCTATTGAAATTGAACTTCAGTTCATGAAAATAAATAGCTAGCTAGCTACTTAACCCTGTTGCCTAAAGCTAACGTTACAAGTAGCCAGATAGCTTCATCTGGCTAGTGAGGCTCGACCTGACCGGGTTATGTGTTGTGAAGCTAGCCACAATAAGGATTAGGCACAATACTGGCATTTGCGGTTTGCCTTCAAAATAAAAATACCTCTTTGAAAGTGATGCAGAAGGTTACAATTCATGCCGTATTTAGACGAGATAATGTTTAACAAGGCTGGAATGTGAAGCAATGAAATGGGGTATCAGTCTACTCAATACCCAATATATTTTTTCGCAACATCCTCCTCTGAGTTATCCAAGACTCCAAAACATCCACGCAGTATTGTTTTTCCTCTGGAATAGTGTTCAATACACATAGGTTGACATTACATGTGGCTCAATTCACAGTGGTTTCAGAGTCCCGCAATAAGAGCTATGATGCTAATGTTCTCTGGGTGTCATTGAGTAGACTGATACGACATGTCATTGATTCACAATCCATAGGTAAGGCTGTACAGTGAAATAAGTACGTCCCCAATGCA
Source organism: Oncorhynchus mykiss (assembly GCF_057628025.1). Lineage (NCBI taxonomy): Eukaryota > Metazoa > Chordata > Actinopteri > Salmoniformes > Salmonidae > Oncorhynchus > Oncorhynchus mykiss. The sequence goes on along the minus strand of NC_143038.1, from coordinate 5,267,707 downwards.
ATTCTAAAGTATAATACGTCCAGTGTGATTTCAACAGATTTTTTTGTCAAATTAACACATTGTCTTTTGTTGATTTTATATAACAACATTCCAACCTTGTTTAGCATGATCTATTCATTTGTGGCATATTGCGACTATTTGTATTCGTTTGCATCACTGTCAATGACATACTTTTATTTTTTAAGGCTAACTGCAAAGTCCACTATTGTGGCTAATCCTTATTGTGGCTGGCTTCACATAGATGGGTCCGAGCACCATTAATCAAATAAGAACTGTCTTATAAATTAGGGTTATTTTAGATGATGACATCTAGCTATATAGTTAGCTTGCTAACGATAGCTACTGAAACAGATTATGTTGTTTTGCTATGTTTTTGGAGAAGAACATTGTTCATATCATAGCATACGTATCGATGAATCGTTGTGACATATGAAATACGAGTGATAGTGTAATCAATGTGTAATAACTACGTGCAGTCATACTCAGGTCCTGATTGGTCAACAAGCTTATTTGACACATCAAATAGTGTATATTATTTGACATTCAAAGACCCAAGCGGTGTTCCATAGAAATCCTGGTTGAGAATGAAACGACTGAACAAATGAACAACGAAACAGCACAGCAAGTAAGTGAAAGAAATCTGTTATGATTATGTTTTACTGGTAATGGGGACATACGTAAATGCCAACAAAATAACTTTTTGGTCAGTGTGGTGTGTGTGTGTAACCTTTATTTATTGAGGCAAGTCAGTTAAGAACAAATTCTAATTTAAAATGACGGCCTACCCCGGCCAAACCCGGACGACGCCGTGCCAATTGTGCGCTGCCCTATGCAACTCCCAACCACGGTCAGATGTGATACAGCATAGATTCGAACCAGGGACTGTAGTGATGCCTTTTGCATTGAGATTTAGTGCCTTAGTCCGCTGCGTCCATGTGTGTGTGTTAACTATTTAACTGTACTAGAATGCTTAAAAGGACGCTAAAATTTTAAATATCGGTTATCGGTGTCGGTATTAGATTTTTTGGGCAAGGAAAATAACGGATATCGGTATCGGCCCAAAACGTTATATCAGTGCATCACTAGTGGAAACTGAGCTGCCCTTCGTAACCTTCGGCCAAATGTATGACCATATTAGAGACAAATATTTCCCTCAGATTACACAGATCCACAAAGAATTAGAAAACAAACCCAATTTTGAAAAACTCCCATAGCTATTGGGTGAAATAGCACAGTGTGCCATCACAGCAGCAAGATTTGTGACCTGTTGCCTTAAGAAAAGGGCAACCAGTGAAGAACAAACACCATTGTAAATACAACCCCTAGTTATGTTAATTTATTTACCCTTTTGTACTTTAACTATTTGCACATAACATGTGAAATGTCTTTATTCTTTTGTGAGTGTAAGGTTTACTGTTAATTCCACTTTTGTTTATTATCTACTTCAATTGCTTTGGCAATGTTAACATATGTTTTCCATGTCAATAAAGCCCTTAAATTTAATTCAATTGAGAGAGAGAGAGAGAGAGAGAGAGAGAGAGAGAGAGAGAGAGAGAGAGAGAGAGAGAGAGAGAGAGAGAGAGAGATACACACACACACACAGGGCGTGAAGTCCATTAGCACCATTCTTCTTCTTCTCCTCCTTCTTTAACTACGGATTAGTTCATAACTGACTGTCAAAAGCAATATAATGTCCTCTATTCTCTACAAGTCTATGCTACGTAAAGCTCTGCCTTATCTCAGCTCACTGGTCACGATAACAACACCCACCTGTAGCACGCGCTCCAGCAGGTATATCTCACTGGTCATCCCCAAAGCCAACACCTCATTTGGCCTACTTTCCTTCCAGTTCTCTGCTGCCAATCAATGACTGGAACGAATTGCAAAAATCACTGAAGCTGGAGACTTACATTTCCCTCACTAACTTTAAACATCAGCTATCTGAGCAGCTACCGATCGCTGCAGCTGTACATAGTCCATCTGTAAATAGCACACCCAAGCTACCTACCTCATCCCCATATAGTTTTAATTTACTTTGCTGCTCTTTTGCACACCAGTATCACTACTTACACACCATCATCTGCTCATCTATCACTCCAGTGTTAATCTGCTAAATTGTAATTACTTTGCTACTGTGGCCTATTTATTGCCATACCTCCTCATGCCATTTGCACACACAGTATATAGACTTTCTTTTTTTTCTATTGTGTTGACCGTACGCTTGTTTATTACCTGTAACTCTGTGTTGCTGTTTGTGTTGCACTGCTTTATCTTGGCCAGGTCGCAGTTGTAAATGAGAACTTGTTCTCAACTGGCCTACCTGGTTGAATAAAGGTGGAATAAATAAATAAAATAAACATAAAGATACAAAACCAATAACATCTGCTCTCAAAGGGTAGTTCAAAGAGCTTCCGTCATTCGTCAGATATTTTTACATGCTTTTATCTGCATCAGGGGATCATATTTCATTTACTCTTACCCGTACTTATCTTGGTTCGTCTCATTAGGCTCAAATCAATGTTTCAAGAGAGATCTGAATCGTACACAACACAAACGTTTCAGTATTGACCTATTTCAGCCTGCGCAGTACCGTAGACACATCCACTGCTTCAGAGTAAAACAAAGTAGGATCCTGAATCATGCTGTGAAGAGGTGACACAGATATACGCTATTAACCAGACTCCCCTGTCCTTGTGAATAATAAACTGTAATAACGAGTTATGATGAATGACTTCCGGACGCTATGACTAAGGGCCGTCAGACCAGGAAGTTGAGATTTCATTAAGAGGTGTCCGTGTCTAATGACACAGCGGTAAGACCAAAGCAGTAATATTCATTCACAGTGTTACCTGATGCAACAAAGATAACACATCAGTAATTCTAACACAGCAAAAATATGTTAAAACATCTAGATGTAGAAAAGGCCGAACAACCACAACAAGCCAAAACACCCAAGATCTTCTAAAAACAGCCAAGATCTTCTAAAAAGTCCAGCTTTTCTCAGAATCCATATATACAGCCAACACAGTGAGTCAGGAGATAAACATAGCCTGAACGGCGCAGGTGTGGAGCCATGACTGCTACGTTTAACGATGCTAATCCGGTGATCAAGAAACATCGTCGTCAAGGGAAATCCCTACAATTGAACTGGGCTAGACAATCTGGAACCTCTCTAAAATGATCTGCAGAAAATGTTGCAACTGTCACGACTTCCGCCGAAGTCAGCTCCTCTCCTTGTTCGGGGCGGCGTTCGTCGATCGACGTCACCGGCTTTCTAGCCATCGCCGCTCCATTTTTCATATGTCCATTTGTCTTGTCTTGTTTTCATACACACCTGGTTTTAATTTATCTATCAATCTACATGTATTTACTCCTCTGTTCCCCATCATGTTTTGTGTGTAATTATTTCATGTTATTGTGGTGTTTTATTACGAGCTTTACTTTTGTATGTTCCGTGTTTTGAGAGCAGTTTGGAGCATTTTTGGAACTAAAATAAAAGTGCACCTGTTTACATCACTCTACTCTCCTGCACCTGACTTCGCCTCTATACACCTGTTGACAGCATCCCCATATTACTAGCCTATTCAACCTCTCTTTCGTATCGTCTGAGATTCCCAAAGATTGGAAAGCTGCCGCGGTCATCCCCCTCTTCAAAGGGGGAGACACTCTAAACCAAAACTGTCATAGACCTACAGTTGAAGTAGGAAGTTTACACCTTAGCCAAATACATTTAAACTCAGTTTTTCACAATTCCTGACATTTAATCCTAGTGAAAATTCCCTGCCTTAGGTAATTCTTTATTTTAAGAATGTGAAATGTCATCATAATAGTAGAGAGAATGATTTATTTCAGCTTTTATTTCTTTCATCACATTCCCAGTGGGTCAGAAGTTTACATACACTCAATTAGTGTTTGAAAGCATGGCCTTTAAATTGTTTAACTTGGATCAAATGTTTCAGGTAGCCTTCCACAAGCTTCTCACAATAAGTTGGGTGAATTTTGGCCCAGTCCTTCTGACAGAGCTGGTGTAACTGAGTCAGGTTTGTAGGCTTCCTTACTTGCACATGCCTTTTCAGTTCTGATCACAATGTTTTGATGGGAGGTCAGGGCTTTGTGATGGCCACTCCAATTCGCTTGACTTTGTCGTCCTTAAGCCATTTTGCCACAACTTTGGAAGTATTCTTGGGGTCATTGTCCATTTGGAAGACCCATTTGCGACCAGGCTTTAACGTCCTGACTGATGCCATGCGATGTTGCTTCAATATATCCACATAATTTTCCTTCCTCATGATGCCATCCATTTTGTTAAGTGCACCAGTCCCTCCTGCAGCAAAGCACCCCGCAACCCCCACAAGCACCCCCATGCTTCACGGTTGGGATGGTGTTCTACTTATAAGCATCCCCCTTTTTCCTCCAAACATAACAATGGTCATTATGGCCAAACATCAGACCAGAGGACATTTCTCCAAAAAGTACGATCTTTGTCCCGATGTGCAGTTGCAAACCGTAGTCTGTCCTTTTCATAGCGATTTTGGATCAGTGGCTTCTTCCTTGCTGAGCGGCCTTTCAGGTTAGGTCGATATTGAACTCGTTTTACTGTGGATATAGATACTTTAGTATCTGTTTCCTCCAGAATCTTCACAAGGTCCTTTGCTGTTGTTCTGGGATTGATTAGCACTTTTTGCACCAAAATATGTTCATCTCTAGGAGATAGAACGCGTCTCCTTTCTGAGCGGTATGCCAGCCCCGTGGTCCCATCGTGTTTATACTTGCCTACTATTGTTTTTACAAATTAACGTGGTACCTTCAGGGGTTTGGAAATTGCTCCCACGGATGAACCAGACATTTGGAGGTCTACTATTTTGTTTCTGAGGTGTTGGCTGATTTATTTTGATTTTCCCATGATGTCAAGCAAAGAGGCACTGAGTTTGAAGTTAGGCCTTGAAATACATTCACAGGTACACCTCCAATTGACTCAAATTATGTCAATTAGCCTATCAGAAGCTTCTAAAGTCATGACATTATATTGGGGAATTTTCCAAGCTGTTTAAAGGCACAGTCAACTTAGTGTATGTAAACTTCTGACCCACTGGAATTGTGATACAGTGAACCAATCTGTCTGTAAACAATTGTTGGAAAAATGACTTGCACGAAGCAGATGTCCTTACCGACTTGCCAAAACTATAGTTTGTTAACAAGACATTTGTGGAGTGGTTGAAAAATGAGTTTTAATGACTCCAACCTAAGTGTATGTAAACTTCCGACTTCAACTGTATATCCATCCTTTCTAAAATCTTCGAAAACCACGTTACTAAACAGATCACCGACCATTTCGAATCTCACCGTTCCTTCTCCACTATGTAATCTGGTTTCCGAACCGGTCATGGGTGCACCTCAGCCATGCTCAAAGTCCTAAATTATATCATAAAGGCCATTGATAAAAGACAGTACTGTGCAGCCGTCTTCATCGACCTGGCAAAAATATATCAGAGCATCTTACCGATCACTGTACCTGTACTCAGCCAATCTGTAAATAGCACACCCGACTACCTCATCCCCATATTATTACTTACCCTCTTGCTCTTTTGCACCCCAGTATCTCTACTTGCACATCATGGCCAAGGCTTTCGACTCTGTCAATCACCACATCCTCATCGGCAGACTCAACAGCCTTGGTTTCTCAAATGATTGCCTCGCCTGGTTCACCAACTACTTCTCTGATAGAGTTCAGTGTGTCAAATCGGAGGGTCTGTTGTCCGGACCTCTGGCAGTCTCTATGGGGGTGCCACAGGGTTCAATTCTTGGACCGACTCTCTTCTCTGTATACATCAATGAGGTCGCTCTTGCTGCTGGTGAGTCTCTGATCCACCTCTACGCAGACGACACCATTCTGTATACTTCCGGCCCTTCTTTGGACACTGTGTTAACAACCCTCCAGGCAAGCTTCAATGCCATACAACTCTCCTTCCGTGGCCTCCAATTGCTCTTAAATACAAGTAAAACTAAATGCATGCTCTTCAACCGATCGCTACCTGCACCTACCCGCCTGTCCAACATCACTACTCTGGACGGCTCTGACTTAGAATACGTGGACAACTACAAATACTTAGGTGTCTGGTTAGACTGTAAACTCTCCTTCCAGACCCATATCAAACATCTCCAATCCAAAGTTAAATCTAGAATTGGCTTCCTATTTCGCAACAAAGCATCCTTCACTCATGCTGCCAAACATACCCTTGTAAAACTGACCATCCTACCAATCCTCGACTTTGGCGATGTAATTTACAAAATAGCCTCCAATACCCTACTCAACAAATTGGATGCAGTCTATCACAGTGCAATCCGTTTTGTCACCAAAGCCCCATATACTACCCACCATTGCGACCTGTACGCTCTCGTTGGCTGGCCCTTGCTTCATACTCGTCGCCAAACCCACTGGCTCCATGTCATCTACAAGACCCTGCTAGGTAAAGTCCCCCCTTATCTCAGCTCGCTGGTCACCATAGCATCTCCCACCTGTAGCACACGCTCCAGCAGGTATATCTCTCTAGTCACCCCCAAAACCAATTCTTTCTTTGGCCGCCTCTCTTTCCAGTTCTCTGCTGCCAATGACTGGAACGAACTACAAAAATCTCTGAAACTGGAAACACTTATCTCCCTCACTAGCTTTAAGCACCAACTGTCAGAGCAGCTCACAGATTACTGCACCTGTACATAGCCCACCTATAATTTAGCCCTATCAACTACCTCTTTCCCAACTGTATTTAATTTATTTATTTATTTTGCTCCTTTGCACCCCATTATTTTTATTTCTACTTTGCACATTCTTCCACTGCAAAACTACCATTCCAGTGTTTTACTTGCTATATTGTATTTACCTTGCCACCAAGGCCTTTTTTGCCTTTACCTCCCTTCTCACCTCATTTGCTCACATTGTATATAGACTTGTTTATACTTTATTATTGACTGTATGTTTGTTTTACTCCATGTGTAACTCTGTGTTGTTGTATCTGTCGAACTGCTTTGCTTTATCTTGGCCAGGTCGCAATTGTAAATGAGAACTTGTTCTCAACTTGCCTACCTGGTTAAATAAAGGTAAAATAAATAAATAAATAAAATCATCATCTGCACATCTATCACTCCAGTATTAATGATAAATTGTAATTATTTTTGTCTCTATGCCCTATTTATTGCCTTACCTCTCTATTCTTCTACATCTGCACACACTGTATATAGGATCTTTCTATTTTCCTTGACTGTACGTTTGTTTATGTGTAACTCTGTGTTGTTGTTTTTGTCGCACTACTTTGCTTTATCTTGACCAGGTCGCAATTGTAAATGAGAACTTGTTCTCACCTGGCATACCTGGTTAAATAAAGGTGAAATAAAAATACATTTTAAAAAGCTGTCTTCAGAGACTTAGTTTAGTTACCAGATGGGTCAATAGGTTAGTGACAGTGTGGATCAACTCCAGGAAGCATGATGGGCTACTCTGGCCTGTCGGCGCTGGCCTGTCTGGGGCCTGCCTGCCTGTCTCTAGAGACAATATCTCTATATTCTATTATAGGATTCACAGTAACTCTCAGACTTTCAGTCAGAGGTTAGGGAACTAGGACCCAGCGAAGACATCCCTGAGAAGACTTGAGAGCTATGGGGCTCAGGAACGATTGTTAGAGGCTATAGGAAACCAGTGGTGGGATCTAATGTGACAGGTAATGGGGCTACAATCAATGTAATGAGGAGTGTATCACTGACTCTTTTTAGAAACGTCTTTGTCTTTTCAGCTTCTACCGCTGTCTCTATAACAACTAGAACCTCTACAACCATGGGCACTTAATCTGTGTTCCAAATGACACCATATTCTTTATGTAGTGCACTGCCCATAGGGCTCTGGTTAAAAGTAGTGCACTCTAGGGAATAGGATACCATTTGGGAGGCACACTTGGTCAACGGCACTACCCAAGTAATAGACTATTTTCTCTGCCCCCGCACGACAAGAGGCACTGGTGCATCAAGTCTGACACCAACAGTCTCTTGAACAGCTTCTGTCCCCAAGCAATACGACTGATACATAGCTAACAAAATAGCTACACAGTTTACCTTTTATCTTTATTTACCTTTTATTTCAGTATTCACAAGGTCTCTATGCACACTCACAGGGCCCTACACACTCACACACACTGTCACTCCAACACACACACAAACACTCACTCCATAATTTTCTTTTTTTTGGCTATTACTGACTGTTAGCATACCAGCTGTTGGCTATTACTGACTGTTAGCTTACCAATTGTTGGCTATTACTGACACTTAGCATACCAACTGTTAGCTATTACTGACTGTTAACATACCAACTGTTGGCTATTACTGACTGTTAGCATACCAACTGTTGGCTATTACTGACTGTTAGCCTACCAACTGTTGGCTATTACTGATTGTTAGCCTACCAACTGTTGGCTATTACTGACTGTTAGCATACCAACTGTTGGCTATTACTGACTGTTAGCATACCAACTGTTAGCTATTACTGACTGTTAGCATACCAACTGTTAGCTATTACTGACTGTTAACATACCAACTGTTGGCTATTACTGACTGTTAGCATACCAACTGTTGGCTATTACTGACTGTTAGCATACCAACTGTTAGCTATTACTGACTGTTAACATACCAACTGTTGGCTATTACTGACTGTTAGCATACCACCTGTTGGCTATTACTGACTTTTAGCATACCAACTGTTGGCTATTACTGACTGTTAGCATACCAACTGTTAGCTATTACTGACTGTTAGCATACCAACTGTTGGCTATTACTGACTGTTAGCCTACCAACTGTTAGCTATTACAGACTGTTAGCCTACCAACTGTTAGCTATTGCAGACTGTTAGCCTACCAACTGTTAGCTATTGCAGACTGTTAGCCTACCAACTGTTAGCTATTACTGACTGTTAGCCTACCAACTGATGTCTCTCTTTTCTCTTTGCCCTCATGTATACCACCACTTTCTCACCCTCTCTGCAGATGTTCCATCTGTTTGTTGGTATACCGTGGGTAAACTCATTCACCATAACAGAACACACCCCTCTGTCGTGCTACTCCTGTGAACAACCGACACGCTCTCTCTAATTATGAGGGGTGTGAGAAATACAAATCAGCACATTTTCACTCGCAATTGGTGGAAATTGAATTTTTATATTGAAGTGTGGAAGATAATAAAAAGCCATCACAATACACCAAACCCTCAAAGCGTCTACTGTACAAATGTTCTTTCATTACTTCATAATATTGTGAATATTGTGAACTAATAAACTTCGCCCTTTTCATTCTCCCATGCACTCGTGCACATACGCGCACACACACACAAACAGACACACACACACGCGCACACACACACACACACACGCATGCACGCACGCACGCACGCACGCACGCACGCACGCACGCACGCACACACACACACACACACACACAGACACACACACACACACACACACACACACACACAATTCATTCTCTCCCATTACATGTTTTCTCCTGTTCAAAAGGAGGAGAATTATACCATGGATCTCAATTGCAACCTCAACCTCAACTGCAGCAAGCTTTAATATCAAACTTTTTTATTATTAAGTAAGAAATAATGAAAAACACATTCCTGTTTATCCCTGGCTATCTTACATCATATGTCTAACTCCTGGATAAACAATATATTTCCACGAGAAAAAAATGCTACAGAATACTGAGAAATGCATGAGTGGGGCCCAACTAAAAGTCAAACAAGGAAAACCAAAAGTTAGAAGAGATGTAAGTATGGGAGCTATAGGTAAAGGTTATTTACTACCCTTGAGTAACTACCAAACATACTTCTCTCAGAGCTACCTGGCAAGTAGTTTCATCACACTGTCTCAACGTCCCTGGCTACATCAACAAGACACCAATGTTCTCAGCGCTTCTGTAACGGTTTTCTAGGTGTGAAGGAGAGTCGGACCAAAATGCGGCGTGTAGATTGCGATCCATGTTTATTGTGACTATAGCAACATGAATCTAAATACAAACAGTGCAAAATAATAAACGTAATGAAAACCGAAACAGCCTAAACTGGTGCAAACTAACACTAAGGACAATCACCCACAAACACACAGTGAAACCCAGGCTACCTAAATATGGTTCCCAATCAGAGACAATGACTAACACCTGCCTCTGATTGAGAACCATATCAGGCCGGACATAGAAATAGACAAACAAGACATCCAACATAGAATGCCCACCCAGTTCACGTCCTGACCAACACTAAAACAAGGAAAACACACACGAACGATGGTCAGAACGTGACAGTACCCCCCCTCCAAGGTGCGGACTCCGGACGCACAACTTAAACCTATGGGGGAGGGTGTGGGTGGGCATCTGTCCGCGGTGGCGGCTCTGGCGCTGGACGTGGACCCCACTCCATAACAGTTTTAGTCCACCTCCTTAGCGTCCCTAGATAGGTGACCCTTCTTAATGACAGCTCGGGACAGAGGGTCAGCTCGAGACAGAGGGGCAGCTCGGGACAGAAGTAGCTCGGGACTGATGGGTAGCACAGCACTGAGAGGAAGCTCAGGCAGGTAGTTAGATCCGGCAGATCCTGGCTGGCTGGCGGTTCTGGCAGATCCTGGCTGACTGGCAGATCTGGAAGAGTCTGGCCGACTGGCAGATCTGGAAGAGTCTGGCCGACTGGCAGATCTGGAAGAGTCTGGTCGACTGGCAGATCTGGAAGAGTCTGGTCGACTGGCAGATCTGGAAGAGTCTGGTCGACTGGCAGATCTGGAAGAGTCTGGTCGACTGGCAGATCTGGCTGCTCCATGCTGACTGGCTGCTCCATGATGACTGGCAGCTCTGGCTGCTCCATGCTGACTGGCTGCTCCATGCTGACTGGCAGCTCTGGCTGCTCCATGCTGACTGGATGCTCCATGCTGACTGGCAGCTCTGGCTGCTCCATGCTGACTGGCTGCTCCATGCTGACTGGCGGCCCTGGCTGCTCCATGCTGACTGGCGGCCCTGGCTGCTCCATGCTGACTGGCGGCCCTGGCTGCTCCATGCTGACTGGCGGCCCTGGCTGCTCCATGCTGACTGGCGGCCCTGGCTGCTCCATGCTAACTGGCAGCTCTGGCGGCTCCTTGCAGACTGGCAGCTCTGGCGGCTCCTTGCAGACTGGCAGCTTTGGCGGCATCCTGCAGACAGGCAGCTCTGGCGGCTCCTTGCAGACTGGCAGCTCCTTGCAGACTGGCAGCTCTATGCAGACTGGCAGCTCCTTGCAGACTGGCAGCTCCTTGCAGACTGGCAGCTCCTTGCAGACTGGCAGCTCCTTGCAGACTGGCAGTTCTGAACAGGCGGGAGACTCCGGCAGCGCTGTAGAGGAGGAAGGCTCTAACAGCGCTAGACAGGCGGGAGACTCCGACAGCGCTGGAGAGGAGGAGGGCTCCGACAGCGCTGGACAGGCGAGGCGCACTGTAGGCCTGATGCGTGGTGCTGGCACTGGTGGTACTGGGCCGAGGACACGCACAGGAAGCCTGGTGCGGGGAGCTGCTACCGGAGGGCTGGGGTGTGGAGGTGGTACTGGAAAAACCGGACCGTGCAGGCGCACTGGAGCTCTTGAGCACCGAGCCTGCCCAACCTTACCTGGTTGAATGCTCACGGTCGCCCTGCCAGTGCGACGAGGTGGAATAGCCCGCACTGGGCTATGCAGGCGAACCGGAGACACCGAGCGCAAGGCTGGTGCCATGTAAGCCGGCCCAAGGAGACGCACTGGGGACCAGCTGCGTAGAGCCGGCTTCATGGCATTAGGCTCGATGCTCAATCTAGCCCGGGCCAAAACACGCGGAGCTGGAATATACCGCACCGGGCTATGCACCCGCACTGGAGACACCGTGCGCACCACTGCATAACACGGTGCCTGTCCGGTCTCTCTAGCCCCCCGGTAAGCACAGGGAGTCTGCCCAGGTCTCCTACCTGGCGTAGCCATACTCCCTGTTAGCCCCCCCCCAAGAAATTTTTGGGGCTGCTTCTCAGGCTTCCATCCGCTACGTCGTGCTGCCTCCTCATATCTGCGCCTCTCCGCTTTCGCCGCCTCCAGTTCTTCTTTGGGGCGGCGATATTCTCCTGGCTGAGCCCAGGGTCCTCTTCCTTCTAATTCGTCCTCCCATGTCCATACCTCCTCTTTGGGCTGCTCCTTTGGGCGGCTACACTCCCCTGGTTTAGCCCAGGGTCCTCTCCCGTCGAGGATTTCCTCCCATGTCCAGAAATCCTTATTGCGCGTCTCCTCGCGCTGCTCCTGCCTGTTGACACGCTGCTTGGTCCTTTTGTGGTGGGTGATTCTGTAACGGTTTTCTAGGTGTGAAGGAGAGTCGGACCAAAATGCGGCGTGTAGATTGCGATCCATGTTTATTGTGACTATAGCAACATGAATCTAAATACAAACAGTGCAAAATAATAAACGTAATGAAAACCGAAACAGCCTAAACTGGTGCAAACTAACACTAAGGACAATCACCCACAAACACACAGTGAAACCCAGGCTACCTAAATATGGTTCCCAATCAGAGACAATGACTAACACCTGCCTCTGATTGAGAACCATATCAGGCCGGACATAGAAATAGACAAACAAGACATCCAACATAGAATGCCCACCCAGTTCACGTCCTGACCAACACTAAAACAAGGAAAACACACACGAACGATGGTCAGAACGTGACAGCTTCATTCAAAGCTGCATCAAAGAGACTTAGCTTGACAACCCAGGTGAATGAGGAGTATGTAGACTGAACGCTAGATGGATGGGAAACTAAGTCCTGCTTGACAGTGTGGTATTGATCTCACAGATTCTCAGAGTTTCTGACAGAGCCCTCCTGACACATGATGACAGACCCATGAAAACAGACACATCTGGTTGTTGTTAATTCTAACTCATGGGATAATATGTGCAGCAGTGTTCTATGGAAATTGCACAAATGTGGTGTGTGTGTGTTTATGATTGTATTAGCTTGAGTGAGATTGCTGCTGTCTCTCTGGCAACCAGATGCAACAAAACTAAAGTCCTTAAGTTCCCTGTTCAATGCTGTAAGAGATGAGTGGTTGAGAGTAGAGAGGTTTGAGAGGCCCTCAGATGGTGTCTGTCTGCTAAATGGATTTGAGATTTCACACGGTAGATCGTTTTTGATGAGGGAGAGGAATTCAGGTTGATGCAGAGTGTCTCTGCAAGAGCGTTCTCAAGTTGCTGTGTGTAATTTGAGAGAGCATTACTGGTGTCACTCATACAAGCACACAGACAATCGTACTGTACATACAACACACACACTTTCCCATTTTCGTTCCAAATTGTTGCTAATTAAAGGATGTCTGTTCATTCAGCTACAGCGGGTATGATTACAGGATTAAAGGGGGGAAATATTGACGGGGGTTTCTGATGATTCACAATACAGAAAATGTCCTATGCTTTAAAAGAGACACATTTGTGAAAATGTTTTAAGAAATTACAGAACACCTTTGGGTTTTTGTGCGTCAGAAAAAAGGACAAAAAAAAAACTGTGGTTAGCAGTTCACAGTAAATATTTTCCATTTAGCAAATTCATATTTATTTTCCTAATAACCTCGTTATTCTAAATGGAGGGCTTTATGGGTCAAGGAGATAGAACGCACATAAATATGGGAGCCGCTTGGCTGTTTTGTTTCAGTTACGATAACAACTCCTCTCTCTAAATTATACCAGGGATTAAGCTGCGGCTCTGAAGACAGCCAAAGACAGCCAAATGGAAAGATGATATCAATCTAAGACGCTAAATCTATTCATTTATTCCGCGTGCCAAACGCCACCCTATTCCTTCTGTAGTGCATTACCGTTGACCAGGGCCCATAGGGCTAAGGTCAAAAGTAGTGCACTGGCCTATAAGGAATAGAAAGCCATTTGGGACGGACCCTAGAAAACAGTTGGAACTCATGAAACGTCTTCTTTCTGGTTTAAAGAAGAGGGGGGGGGGGGGGATGAGGAGGAGAGAGGGAAAAAGAGGGATGAGTGCAGTTATTTTCCATCCATTAGTGGACCATTGCATGAGAGACAGATGACATAAACATCATTTACCTTCCACATCTCCACTTAATGAAGTAATCACATCATAATCGAGGAAGGCATCGGCCGTTACGTCTCACTCACTGACTCCTCTAGCACAGAGGTGAAATCGAATCAGGTAGAAAACACATTTTACTCCGGCATTTTTTATTAAATACCCTCAGGCCGGTCTGTTTAATTCTGACAGTGAATGATTTTTAAATTGTGTGTCCATTACTCTTTAACAGACTGAGGAGAAACATAAGGCCAAGAGAGCAAAACAAAAACTCAAGGCCCTACTGGATTAACAAAGCTGTAAGACAATGTCATTCGTTCTCATGCAGTCACTTCGCACTGCATACCATTGTCCTATTGAACTCTGACATTGGAAGATTTTGAGATATGGTGCGTGAGAAGGATTTCTACATGAATTCCAATGGAACATTGGAACACTTTCCGTCAAGACTACTCTCTCCACGGCTGCCGCGACTGGCATTTCCTTGAGTCCTACATGAAGGTGAATGCAGCAACGCCTCGATATGCCAACATGAAAATCAATCCTTCAGGATATATTTTAAATCCAAATACAGGACTTTTAACTGGTCAAGGTGGAATAAAAATCTGTTCAAAAGGTGAAAACAGGACACGCAAAGAAACAAGGTCTTCTGACAACAACCTCCACACACTGTATCAGACAGCTCATTTGCATGTACAACATTTCCTCAAATCCAGCCCAGTTTTCTTAGGATCATTCAAACTGGATGGAACAAGGAATCGTCTGCTACTCTGATTCATATCACAAGTAACAGATGGATTGGGTTTATGAAAGTGGGCTCAGTTTGACCGACAGGGAGTCATTTGGGCATTCCTCCACCTGTCACAAACTGAGCGATTGGGCGGCTGCGGTGGAACGCCACACATTTCCAGAATTACCTGGAATATTCCCATTTAGGTGCTATTTCAAATCAAATCAAATCAAATGGGTCACACGCGCCGAATACAACAGGTGTAGACCTCACTGTGAAATGCTCACTTACAAGCCCTTAACCAAAAATGCAGTTCAAGAAATAGAGTTAAGAAAATATTTACTAAACAAACTAAAGTAAAAAATGAAATAGAAAGTAACACAAGAAAATGATATAACAATAACAAGGCTATATACAGGGAGTACCGGTACCAAGTCAATGAGCGGGGGTACAGGTTAGTCAAGGTAATTTGTACATGTAGGTAGGGGTAAAGTGACAATGTAAAGATAATATACAGCGAGTAGCAGTAGTGTAAAAACAAAGGGGGGAATAGTCCGGGTGGCCATTTGATTCATTGTTCAGCAGTCTTATGGCTTGGGGGTAGAAGCTGCTAAGGAGCCTTTTGGACCTAGACTTGGCGCTCCAGTACCGCTTGCCGTGCGGTAGCAGAGAGAACAGTCTATGACTTGGGTGACTGGAGTCTTTGATCATTTTTTGGGCCTTCCTCTGACACAGCCTAGTATATAGGTCCTGGATTGCAGGAAGCTTGGCCCCAGTGATGTACTGGGCCGTACACGTTACCCTCTGTAGTGCCTTGCGTCACATGCCGAGCAGTTCCCATACCAGGCGGTGATGCAACCGGTCAGGATGCACTCGATGGTGCAGCTGAGGAACTTTTTGAGGATCTGAGGACCCATGCCTAATCTTTTCAGTCTCTTGAGGGGGAAAAGGTGTTGACATGCACCTCTTCATGATTGTCTTGTGTTTGGACCTTGATAGTTTGTTGGTGATGTGGACACCAAGGAACTTGAAACTCTCGACCCGCTCCACTTCATCCCCGTCGATGTTAATGGGGGCCTGTTCCGCCCTCCTTTTCCTATAGTGCTCAATCATCTCCTTTGTCTTGCTCACATTGAGGGAGAGGTTGGTTGTCATGGCACCACACTGCTCGGTCTCTGACCTCCTCCCTATAGGCTGTTTCACCGTTGTCAGTGATCAGGCCTATCACTGTTGTGTCGTCAGCAAACGTAATGATGGTGTTGGTCTATGCTTGGCCACGCAGTCGTGGGTTCTTTCCCCATGCAAAGAAGGTGAAATCTGTGAGACAAAGCCTCTGATGTTCTATACAGGCACTATGAGTATGGAAGGATCAGGAACTAAGACCACCTTGCCAATTGAGAGCTGATCAAGCAAAGCCTGGTGAAATCCGACCCGATTCACCCCAAAAAGTGTGTGTTATTCTATACGTTGCTCTAAGTCACTTTGTGCTGCGATGTCACAGCTGGCCTCGCAGGTAAATCCCTACTTCAATCTCCTTCATATAATTCAAGTCCCTGAACTGATTTGCTTATTCATGATCTGTTTTCATTTAGCAGATGCTCATGTTCACAGCTGGTCCCTTAGTCACCTAGCTGTGGCTAATTGAAGAGCTTGGTCAGGTAAAGGTACTGCCACTTCCAGGCGCCATGAGGCGACTTTATGCCAGCAACAACTGGTCTAGGGCCAGTTTTACTTATAAATCAACACTTAGGGTTGGAATTGGCCCCAAAAATAAAGCACCCTAGAGTGAGGGATCAACAACCAAGACATGAAGAGTCGTCGGAAAACAGGAGTCTCAACGAAAACAGGAGCATCACCTTGGATACAGACAGTCAGCGGCCATCTTTGAAATGACTCAACAAAACATCCCAACAGCCCCATCCATCGATGGCCTTACATGCGTGACTGGTATCAAAGCAGCGGCCTTTGGTCCTCAGAATGACACTGCCCAACCCAATGATGACTAGTGCTGATACTTAAACAGACATTGTACACCACAACAATGGTTTGATTAGTCTAGGAGGGCAGTATCGCAAACAGTGCAAAAGACAAAAGCCAGAGCATTTCACCCGTCGATCAAAATAGGAGTACTGGACTTGTCATCAAGTCCAGGGACAATGGCATTAGTGACTCGGGCCAATATTGCCCCTGGAAAATATCAAGCGACTGGCTTTCATTTCAATGTGATTCATTGTAATGGGGTTTCATGTCTATATAAACCAGCCATCAATGGTAATGGAGTCACCATGAATAAATGAGTAACAAACATGGACACACACACACACACACACACACACACACACACACAGTGGTTTGCGAGATCTGAAAGGTCATCAGAGCGAATAGAAAAGCTCAGTGCCCGCAGTATTTAATGTGGCTAATGCAGAGATAATAGTATCTCAACTAACCTGTTTGGTCTTCTTAATGTAGTGTGTGTGTGTTTAAGTGTGTGTGACTGAAGAAACTCTTTGCTAATGGCAAACACTATTAACCCCTCTCCATTCCTTCAGCTGCCTCCCTTCCTCATGTTATCTTCCCCCAGCTGTGTTTCAAACGCTGAGTCACACAACAGTGAAGGATTTTGATTGGTCTGAACAATGCTAATTATAGTTAACTACTCTAGGCAATTGACCGCTGTCCCCTACCAAGCACATGGACAGAGAGTGTTGACCCGACCTGCCGAATGCTGTGGGGAGGGAGGAGAGGGGGAGAGATGGGGTGAGGGAGAAGAATAAAGAATGCTGACCCATTGAGTGTGCTTTTACTGCTGTGGGGGATAGGGGGAGAGAATGAAGGGAAATGAAAAGAGAGAGAGTAGGGGAGAGAGGAGAGACAGGTGAAGGAGTGTGAGAGGGAGTGTTGGAGAGGGAGAGAGGAGAGGGGGAATACATGGGGGGAGAGAAGGGGGAGATGGAGAACGGAGGTAAAGGGTGAGAGGGACAGAGGAGGAGAGGAGGGAGGGCAGAGCAGAGGAGGGGGAAAGAGGAGGGGGAAAGAGGAGGATGGGAGGGTGAGGGGTTAGTTGTAGAACAAGGGGGACAGTGTGGCGAAAGGAACAGTTTTCGAGTCCTTCTGTAAATTAGACGGTCATACAGGAAGAGAGAGGGGCGGACGGCCACGGCTTCTATCCCCATCCACCCCAAAAAAATCCTGGGACAGGACAGAGGACTTCATTGTGTACCCTGGTCCACCTCTAAGCACTTGTGGCCTCTTCTGCTCAGTCAGACTCACTCTCCTCATCTAAAAACACAACATTTCCCCAAAACTTAGAAGACTAAACTAGTGTCTGGATTGAGGAGAAAAACAAATACATCCGGACCAAAAACAGTTATTGGGTGCCCTGAAGGTGAGTTCACAGTGTCTAGCTTAAACACTGGCCTTTGATATTTTAGCTCTTGTCACATCGCCACCAGGTGAGAGGAGTCATCCGTGACCTTTGACCTCGGGCTATGTGGCAGGTGTCTGCGCCCCTGTAGTACATCTGTGCTCTCTTGGCTCCCTCCCTCTCTCTCTCCTTTTATTTCCCGCTAGGCTTGTGAAACCAGGCCCTAATTACTCTCCAGTCTGCTACAGTACCACCAGGAGAGAGCGAGAGAGAGAGAGAGCGAGAGAGAGAGAGAGAGCGAGAACAAGAGAGAGAGCAAGATAGAGTGAGAGAGAGAGAGAGAACAAGAGAGAGAGAGAACAAGAGAGAGAGAGAGACCAAGAAAGAGAGAGAGAATGAGATAGATAGATAGATAGAGAGAGAGAGAGAGAGAGAGAGAGTGAGAGAGAGAGAGAGAGAGAGAGAACAAGAGAGAGAGAATGAGAGATAGATAGAGAGAGAGAGAGAGAGAGAGAGAGAGAGAGAGAGAGAGAGAGAGAGAGAGAACAACAGAGAGAGAGAACGACAGAGAGAAAGAGAGAAAGAGAGAACGACCGAGAGAGAGAGTTCGCATCTGGAAGCCATCGCCTCAAAATCTCATTATCAAATTACCAGGCTGGATACACAGTGCTGCTGCTGTAGGGCTGAGCCTCTCTCTACTCTGCTACGCTCCATTAGCTACACCCCAGTGTTGTGTTGACGAGTTGCTGTTTTCCTTTCGACAACACCTCGTGAGCTTATTGCGTTAGTAAAGAAGCCAATGCCTAGCAATAACTCTGTGAATGGTAACCTTGGAGAATGTAGTACTGGGAAGCTATCTGGCACATTCAGTATACATCTCCCTTGTGTGTCCATCAGGTCTTTACTGTGGTCGGCTCCAGCACATTGTCTGTTTTATTAGGCCTTTATGGTTTTCACAAATCTATCAAGGTGTGAGTGTGAAACAACATGCTCGGTGGCTGTGGGAATCTGTCAGCGCGGTGAAGAAACAAACCGCTCTGTTTGTGTGCCAGGAGCGCTGTTACTCCGCAATGCTCTTTTCTCATTTAGCACGTCGCTTGTCAATTTATAACGGGGGCACTCAGACGGTAAACAAACAGAAGTGTTTGACAGCGCCGAGCGCTTGGGTTTTACCCGTCGTCGTTCAGCCGCGGGGGTTACGTTTGACAGCTCGCACTCCAACACGTACCCATAAGCGAAAGAAGACCAGGATAGCGGTACTTGACTGCAGAGGAGAGGCAGATAGGTGAGCCTACTAGGCAAAAACGGGTTGAATCAAAGTTGTTTCCACATCATTTCAACCCCAAAAATGTGAATCAACGTGGGAAACTGATTGGATTTGCAAAAAGTCATCAAAGCCAGAGCATTTCGTGTTTTCTTCACACAATTTTTCACCTAAATCCAATGACATTGTGACATTTTTTGTTGTTGATTTCACGTTGAATTCACCTTGACAATTCAACCAAATGTAAATCAAAAACAACAGTAGACGATGAAGTGACGTCTGTGCTCAGTGGGAGCCTCATTCTCTTCAAGGCCTCTTTGATTGACTCAAGTTTGCACGTCAGATAATTCAGTTACGTAACAGTGCTTTTGGAATATGTTGTTCAATATGCAAGTCAACTCCTGTAATTATTGGTACTAATACTTATTTTTGTCCTTTTAGGGAAGTTGTTTATTTATTTATTTCGTTTATTTAAAATGTATGGCTCTCTTTCTCTCTCGCTCCCTCATTCCCTCTTTAGCCAACCTATTTTGGAGACTCCTCATTGGACCATATTATTATATGATCTGATCATACATGACCGAGTTGTGACCCAGTCCTGTGTACACTACTAAAGTGTCTGTGGATCTATTGTAAACATGGATGTCTACGACCAGAAGCTGTGGTGGAATGTCTAGGGATCCCTTTCGTTGTGATGCTCACTGAGGGTTAATGTCCCTTGGACCCCCCCAACCCACCCCTCCACCCCCAAAAGTCCCTCTGTGGTGAGCAGTCTGAAAAGAAGGGAGGGGTGGGTGGGAGGATGTCAAAAGTCCCTCTGTGGTGAGCGGTCTGAATAGAGGGCTGGGTGGGAAGATGTCAAAAGTCCCTCTGTGGTGAGCGGTCTGAATAGAGGGCTGGGTGGGAAGATGACAAAAGTCCCTCTGTGGTGAGCGGTCTGAATAGAGGGCTGGGTGGGAAGATGACAAAAGTCCCTCTGTGGTGAGCGGTCTGAATAGAGGGCTGGGTGGGAGGATGTCAAAAGTCCCTCTGTGGTGAGAGGTCTGAATAGAGGACTGGGTGGGAGGATGTCAAAAGTCCCTCTGTGGTGAGCGGTCTGAATAGAGGGCTGGGTGGGAGGATGTCAAAAGTCCCTCCGTGGTGAGAGGTCTGAATAGAGGGCTGGGTGGGAAGATGACAAAAGTCCCTCCGTGGTGCATCCACATCTGCTACAGTGACTGTCACTTTGTGCTTGTTTCTCTCCTTTGTATTCTATTCATTCTCGTTCTCTCCCTCCCAGCCAAAAGTGTAGTAGGGTCAGGGGGTACAGTAACAAGAAACACAAGAACATTAACTCTGAATGAATACCGCTTTCAAATCTTAAAATCCCACCAGTCACAGCGAGCAAAGTATTCAATAAAAGGTCAACGGGGAGAGGTGTGAACGTGAAAGGGAGCCCAAAACAAAGAAAAACAGATAGAAGATGATATGAAATCACTCGTCTAAATCCCAGTACCAAGACGGTAGAAGGACTTAAATCAGCCTCCGGCTCTGCGCGACAAAGACATCTGTTCCTCATTTCAGTCCACTCACTTGACAGAAGGATGCCCTCCTCTCCTCTTCAGTTCATCTAATACACTCCCCTTTCTTCATCCTTTCCTTCCTTCTGTTTGTTTTTCTCTTTATTGTGTGTTTTTGTGTACGTCTGAGTGTGTGTGTGTGTGTGTGTGTGTGTGTACTCGCTATTGAACTCTCTCTGTATGTGTGTGCATGCAGATACTGTAGGTGGCCGTATCCTCTCTCTGTCGGTGTGCGTTTTCTCTGGCCCACAGCCAAACCAGGCAGGTAATCCCTACACAGCAGCGACAGCAGGTAATCCCTACACAGCAGCGACAGCAGGTAATCCCTACACAGCAGCGACGGCAGGTAATCCCTACACAGCAGCGACGGCAGGTAATCCCTACACAGCAGCGACGGCAGGTAATCCCTACACAGCAGCGACTGCAGGTAATCCCTACACAGCAGCGACGGCAGGTAATCCCTACACAGCAGCGACGGCAGGTAATCCCTACACAGCAGCGACGGCAGGTAATCCCTACACAGCAGCGATGGCAGGTAATCCCTACACAGCAGCGACGGCAGGTAATCCCTACACAGCAGCGACGGCAGGTAATCCCTACACAGCAGCGACGGCAGGTAATCCCTACACAGCAGCGACGGCAGGTAATCCCTACACAGCAGCGACGGCAGGTAATCCCTACACAGCAGCGACGGCAGGTAATCCCTACACAGCAGCGACGGCAGGTAATCCCTACACAGCAGCGATGGCAGGTAATCCCTACACAGCAGCGACGGCAGGTAATCCCTACACAGCAGCGATGGCAGGTAATCCCTACACAGCAGCGACGGCAGGTAATCCCTACACAGCAGCGACGGCAGGTAATCCCTACACAGCAGCGACGGCAGGTAATCCCTACACAGCAGCGACGGCAGGTAATCCCTACACAGCAGCGACTGCAGGTAATCCCTACACAGCAGCGACGGCAGGTAATCCCTACACAGCAGCGACGGCAGGTAATCCCTACACAGCAGCGACGGCAGGTAATCCCTACACAGCAGCGACGGCAGGTAATCCCTACACAGCAGCGACGGCAGGTAATCCCTACACAGCAGCGACGGCAGGTAATCCCTACACAGCAGCGACTGCAGGTAATCCCTACACAGCAGCGACGGCAGGTAATCCCTACACAGCAGCGACGGCAGGTAATCCCTACACAGCAGCGACGGCAGGTAATCCCTACACAGCAGCGACGGCAGGTAATCCCTACACAGCAGCGACGGCAGGTAATCCCTACACAGCAGCGATGGCAGGTAATCTCTACACAGCAGCGACGGCAGGTAATCCCTACACAGCAGCGACGGCAGGTAATCCCTACACAGCAGCGACTGCAGGTAATCCCTACACAGCAGCGACTGCAGGTAATCCCTACACAGCAGCGACGGCAGGTAATCCCTACACAGCAGCGACGGCAGGTAATCCCTACACATCAGCGACGGCAGGTAATCCCTACACAGCAGCGATGGCAGGTAATCCCTACACAGCAGCGACGGCAGGTAATCCCTACACAGCAGCGACGGCAGGTAATCCCTACACAGCAGCGACTGCAGGTAATCCCTACACAGCAGCGACGGCAGGTAATCCCGACACAGCAGCGACGGCAGGTAATCCCTACACATCAGCGACGGCAGGTAATCCCTACACAGCAGCGATGGCAGGTAATCCCTACACAGCAGCGACGGCAGGTAATCCCTACACAGCAGCGACGGCAGGTAATCCCTACACAGCAGCGATGGCAGGTAATCCCTACACAGCAGCGATGGCAGGTAATCCCTACACAGCAGCGACTGCAGGTAATCCCTACACAGCAGCGACGGCAGGTAATCCCTACACATCAGCGACGGCAGGTAATCCCTACACAGCAGCGATGGCAGGTAATCCCTACACAGCAGCGACGGCAGGTAATCCCTACACAGCAGCGACGGCATGTAATCCCTACACAGCAGCGATGGCAGGTAATCCCTACACAGCAGCGATGGCAGGTAATCCCTACACAGCAGCGACGGCAGGTAATCCCTACACAGCAGCGATGGCAGGTAATCTCTACACAGCAGCGACGGCAGGTAATCCCTACACAGCAGCGACGGCAGGTAATCCCTACACAGCAGCGACGGCAGGTAATCCCTACACAGCAGCGACTGCAGGTAATCCCTACACAGCAGCGACGGCAGGTAATCCCTACACAGCAGCGACGGCAGGTAATCCCTACACATCAGCGACGGCAGGTAATCCCTACACAGCAGCGACGGCAGGTAATCCCTACACAGCAGCGATGGCAGGTAATCCCTACACAGCAGCGACGGCAGGTAATCCCTACACAGCAGCGACGGCAGGTAATCCCTACACAGCAGCGACTGCAGGTAATCCCTACACAGCAGCGACGGCAGGTAATCCCTACACAGCAGCGACGGCAGGTAATCCCTACACAGCAGCGACAGCAGGTAATCCCTACACAGCAGCGACAGCAGGTAATCCCTACACAGCAGCGACAGCAGGTAATCCCTACACAGCAGCGACGGCAGGTAATCCCTACACAGCAGCGACGGCAGGTAATCCCTACACAGCAGCGACAGCAGGTAATCCCTACACAGCAGCGACGGCAGGTAATCCCTACACAGCAGCGACGGCAGGTAATCCCTACACAGCAGCGACGGCAGGTAATCCCTACACAGCAGCGACGGCATGTAATCCCTACACAGCAGCGATGGCAGGTAATCCCTACACAGCAGCGATGGCAGGTAATCCCTACACAGCAGCGATGGCAGGTAATCCCTACACAGCAGCGACGGCAGGTAATCCCTACACAGCAGCGACGGCAGGTAATCCCTACACAGCAGCGACGGCAGGTAATCCCTACACAGCAGCGACGGCAGGTAATCCCTACACAGCATCGACGGCAGGTAATCCCTACACAGCAGCGACGGCAGGTAATCCCTACACAGCAGCGACGGCAGGTAATCCCTACACAGCAGCGACGGCAGGTAATCCCTACACAGCAGCGACGGCAGGTAATCCCTACACAGCAGCGACGGCAGGTAATCCCTACACAGCAGCGACGGCAGGTAATCCCTACACAGCAGCGACGGCAGGTAATCCCTACACAGCAGCGACGGCAGGTAATCCCTACACAGCAGCGACTGCAGGTAATCCCTACACAGCAGCGACGGCAGGTAATCCCTACACAGCAGCGACGGCAGGTAATCCCTACACAGCAGCGACAGCAGGTAATCCCTACACAGCAGCGACAGCAGGTAATCCCTACACAGCAGCGACAGCAGGTAATCCCTACACAGCAGCGACGGCAGGTAATCCCTACACAGCAGCGACGGCAGGTAATCCCTACACAGCAGCGACAGCAGGTAATCCCTACACAGCAGCGACGGCATGTAATCCCTACACAGCAGCGATGGCAGGTAATCCCTACACAGCAGCGACGGCAGGTAATCCCTACACAGCAGCGACGGCAGGTAATCCCTACACAGCAGCGACGGCAGGTAATCCCTACACAGCAGCGACGGCATGTAATCCCTACACAGCAGCGACAGCAGGTAATCTCTACACAGCAGCGACAGCAGTGACAGCAGCGACGGCAGGTAATCCCTACACAGCAGCGATGGCAGGTAATCCCTACACAGCAGCGACGGCAGGTAATCCCTACACAGCAGCGACGGCAGGTAATCCCTACACAGCAGCGACGGCAGGTAATCCCTACACAGCAGCGACGGCAGGTAATCCCTACACAGCAGCGACGGCATGTAATCCCTACACAGCAGCGACAGCAGGTAATCTCTACACAGCAGCGACAGCAGTGACAGCAGCGACGGCAGGTAATCCCTACACAGCAGCGATGGCAGGTAATCCCTACACAGCAGCGACGGCAGGTAATCCCTACACAGCAGCGACGGCAGGTAATCCCTACACAGCAGCGACGGCAGGTAATCCCTACACAGCAGCGACGGCATGTAATCCCTACACAGCAGCGACAGCAGGTAATCTCTACACAGCAGCGACAGCAGTGACAGCAGCGACGGCAGGTAATCCCTACACAGCAGCGACGGCAGGTAATCCCTACACAGCAGCGACGGCAGGTAATCCCTACACAGCAGCGACGGCAGGTAATCCCTACACAGCAGCGACGGCAGGTAATCCCTACACAGCAGCGATGGCAGGTAATCCCTACACAGCATCGACGGCAGGTAATCCCTACACAGCAGCGACGGCAGGTAATCCCTACACAGCAGCGACGGCAGGTAATCCCTACACAGCAGCGACGGCAGGTAATCCCTACACAGCAGCGACGGCAGGTAATCCCTACACAGCAGCGACTGCAGGTAATCCCTACACAGCAGCGACGGCAGGTAATCCCTACACAGCAGCGATGGCAGGTAATCCCTACACAGCAGCGATGGCAGGTAATCCCTACACAGCAGCGACGGCAGGTAATCCCTACACAGCAGCGACGGCAGGTAATCCCTACACAGCAGCGATGGCAGGTAATCCCTACACAGCAGCGATGGCAGGTAATCCCTACACAGCAGCGACGGCAGGTAATCCCTACACAGCAGCGACGGCAGGTAATCCCTACACAGCAGCGACGGCAGGTAATCCCTACACGGCAGCGACAGCAGGTAATCTCTACACAGCAGCGACAGCAGTGACAGCAGCGACGGCAGGTAATCCCTACACAGCAGCGACAGCAGTGACAGCAGCGACGGCAGGTAATCAGACAGGGGCTTCAGTTCAAGGTCTTACCTCTCGATCCTCTCCCTCTGTGTTAACTGTCAATCCCTATATCACCTCGACTTCGTTACTAATGGCCTCAAACACCAGGACATGTGTCGCAACAACAGCTAGACGCCAGGTCAGAGGTCAGCAGATCACATGAGATGACGTTGGCGGATAACAATGAAACTCCAACACTGTGTACAGTATGCTTTGACGTAAGGCAGTGTCTGATTGAGTGGCTCTACACCTACTAGAGATAGGGTTTACGTTATACACTGAGTGTACAAAACATTAAGGACACCTTCCTGATATTGAGTTGCAACCGCCGGGTCCTCAGAACACCTCAATTCGTTGGGGCATGGACTCTAGAAGGTGTCGAAAGCGTTCCACAGGGGATGCTGACCCATGTTGACTCCAATGCTTCCCACAGTTGTGTCAAGTTGGCTGGATGTCCTGTGGGTGAGTGGTGGACCATTCTTGAGACTCACGGGAAACGGTTGATTCACCTAGTCAGTCTGTCATAGTAAGAGCAGGTGTTCTTAATGTTTTGAACACTCAGTGTACATCTAGCTTATATGCCATCGTATATGGACTGTAAGAGGACTTTGGTGATGGTGGGTTTGACTGGATAGTTTATTTAGCGAGATGATTGACTGGCATGTTGTTAGAAAGACGGAATAAGTCAGTGTTAGAATATGAGAGTTCATTATTTAGGGAGGAGCAGGCTGCCCTATAAATGACCATAGCTTCATTGACGTTGCCTAATTAAGAAAAGAGTGTTAAATATTGAAAAAAAACGTATTAAGTTGGATATTGTACAGTGCAGCAAAGAGAGAATTGTACAGACTGTTTACTGGACACAAGTGCACTTCAGGAAGAGACACAAAGGCAATTGAAACTGTGTGAAGAGTGATTCTGCACATTTGTTTGTGCTCTAAGTAGAAGTAAATGTCATGCACACACAAATTGTCCCTTTGGACAGCGTTGCCAAGGGTGACAGATTGTGCCCTTTGAAACCAAAGACATTAAATAATGCAGCGCTAGCTAAAACCAACCGCGGGTTCCGTTTACGCAAAGTGACACAAAAGTTATATTCTCTGTGCCCGATGGGAAAGCGTGTCGGAGGGTGAGCAGTGGGAACAACTTTGAATCTTTTATGACCTGCTTTGTCTCCCCAGTTATAGTGTAGTTGTATAAGAGACACGTTTGTTAACATAAGGGGAAAAGCTTTCGCTCGCAAGTGACCTGTGTTGACAGTAGGAGACTGGGGAGAAACCCAAGTGTGTGTCCGTATGGCCATACATGGATAATATTGTGTAGCTAAGGTCTCAACCCAACCAACACCTGTCAATGGACGGTCTCTATGTAATGTTCACCTTTGAGAAATTCCAGCGTTCATACAAACAGAATCCTTTCAATAACACCTTGCACCGAGAGTGGCGTGTTCAAGTCCGTGTCTTTGGGTATAGGCCAACTTCATTAGATTGTCTGTAGTGTAGCAGTCACACTGTGGCAAGCTCAGCAGACACACAGGCCATAGTAATGGCTTTGGAAAAAACCTATCCCCTGACATTTTCCATTCATAAAAATTCCTGGAATTGGAATGGAGAAGGGGAAAGAAATGAAACAGAAATACATTTTACGTCTCTAAAATGTTTTTAAAATGTTTTTATTTGATTCTTTTGAAATGGTTGGCAGTGTGAGGGTTTAGCCATGATGCTCGTCTGTCTGCTGCCATTCCACAAAATGTTTGTGCTTTTCAAATGGAGAATATAAAAAGGGATTTGCTGACTGTGCTGTGCCCTTCAGAAGAAGTGGTTAGGAATGAAAGCTTTTTGTTAGATGGATGGAAAGGTCGTCTTAGTCTCCCATAATCTCCACAGAAGTAGCTTCACATTTCTTCATCGCCACAAACATACTCATTTCAATTTACCACAATATATTTAGAATACTGTGTTCCCTTTCTGCAATCATCTAGAGTAATGCAATAGTGCATTGCTTCGTGTGGGTTTAATTGGGGGTAATTACTAACTAAATCATACACTCTGCTGCTTCGATGCCTTTGTAGGGGATGATAAAAGGCTCCATCTTCAAGGTATTGGGAATATCGGTCATTTGTCACTTCACTAGAAACAGTGAAGACATCCCTTATAATCATCCTCTAACCTACAAATCAATGGGAGTGATTAAAAAGCAACATGGAACCAGTACTGTCAACACTGAGTGGATAAGCAGATCGCCAAGAAATATTGTCTGTGTTCTTGGCTGTGTTCCAATGTCCATACTAGCAAACCAATTAGAATACATGCACAGTATGTTACTTTATTCTAAGTGGTAGGCTGCTAGTGTTGATATTGGAACAGAGCCATTGACATAACAGACTCACAGTGTGCACGATATGCAGATAACCAGTATACATTGTATTGATTATTCTGCTTCTGATTCTGATTCTGATTCTTCTTCTTCTTCTTCTTCTTCTTCTTCTTCTTCTTCCGGTCCAGTAAAAAAAAAAACTAGAGTGTCCATCCATCCCCATCAACACTCCTCTTTTTTCCACACTCTTCTTTCCACACTCCTCTTCTCCTGCTTGCGCAGTATCCTAATTAGCTCTGATGCTACTGGATAAAGCCAGTTAATCACCTTGTTCATTAGCTAATTCATCACCAACCCACACAACAACGCCTCTTAGTAATATAATTCCCTGGCAAAGGGCATCCTCTTCACCCCTGAACTCATTATTACACCACTCAGTCGGTCACTGCTCTTCATAGTCAATGGAAGCACTGCCAGTAGGACGCTGCTTTTGTGATTGCGTGCCTTGCTAAATGAACATGCGACGCAGACTCTGTGACACCATTCAAACGCGCGCACATACGCACGCACATACGCACGCAGGCATGTAGCGCAGGCAGGCCCCCGCGTGCACATGACTCATGCACACAAACAGATAGCGTGGACATTGTCCCGCAGCAAGATTCCATAAGCAGTCGGTACACAACTAAAAACATTCACTTTACAGTGCATGCGTCCAAACTAAGCTCTTTCGTGTCATTTGACTGAGAGGCGTAGCTCCATCATCACAGCCTTGGCCTAGGGGACAGGCTAGATAGTTGTCATTGTCCGTTAAAACACAGGCGCCAGTAACACACTAGTACACCTCATTGTGAATTCCACCATTGCTGCCAATTTCTCTCTCTCCAGCGACGTTTCCGTCCCCTCCCCTCCCCTCCCCGACTCATGTGGACTTGTGGTATGTGATGTGAGCTTTCCCCCTGCGCTAACCCGCGGCTAATTAGGATTAGCATATCTGCCCCAACCAAAACAACAGCGCAATATGAGAGCGCGGGAGCCAGTACCCTTTATATTCACCCAGTCCATAATAATCCCTCTGTCTCTGACTAGACAGCTCCTTAGATCTCCACGGAAAGGAGTCTATTGTGAACCGAGTAGCTCCGGCACCTACTGCAAATCAGGCTACAGCCACTTGCACCAGCTGTGTCGCTAATGTGGGGGCTAGCGCTTAGCGTAGCAGCGGCAGCTAGCAGGCGGCTAATTGGGGCACCAGTGTTTGAACTGGACGATTAGCCTCCCTCGGTGGCGCCACATCCCAGGAGCTTAGAGGGAGAATAGTAGAAAGAGCAGGCTAAAGGCTGTGCTGTATGCAACAAATGGTAGGCTAACACACACTGCAGGCACACATGCACGCACACAAACACAGGCACACACCCACACACACACGACAAGCAACCGAGGATAAAGAACAGACTTATGAAAGCTGACAGTTGGTAGCCATATTTCTCTCTCTGAATGCTGAATCGTGTGGTCTCGCTGAGTGAGGTGATATAAAGAGATAAATGTGTCACACTGAAACACTGTTACTGGAGGTGCCCTCAAACAGACTACAGGAAGGACTCTTTGAGACATGGAAGACTATAGAGAGTAGTGTGACAGGAAACCATAGTGTGACAGAGAGGCCTGTGACAGGGCATGACATAACAGTCACACGGTAACTGTGTAACAGGACGTTAAACTGCACCACGACAGCGTAAACGAGAGCTACGGTCTGTTAGGGAAGCACAGTGATGTTATTTTATAGAGACAGACAGACTGCACTGGCTTTTACGTCATTAGGGCTTATTTAGTATCCCCACAGGCGATAGAGCAGAGAGGGTGAACCATCTAGAGGTTGGAACGATACAAGTTCAGGAGGTCTGGGACACTCAAGAGATGCAATGTACTGAATGTGTGGACGTTTACGAATGAATCCATATCAAATCAAATCAAATCACATTTTATTTGTCACATACACATGGTTAGCAGATGTTAATGCGAGTGTAGCGAAATGCTTGTGCTTCTAGTTCCGACAATGCAGTAATAACCAACAAGTAATCTAACTAACAATTCCAAAACGAGTGTCTTATACACAGTGTAAGGGGATAAAGAATATGTACATAAAGATATATGAATGAGTGATGGTACAGAGCGGCATAGGCAAGATACAGTAGATGGTATCGAGTACAGTATATACATATGAGATGAGTATGTAAACAAAGTGGCATAGTTAAAGTGGCTAGTGATACATGTATTACATAAGGATGCAGTAGATGATATAGAGTACAGTATATACGTATACATATGAGATGAATA
Source organism: Oncorhynchus mykiss (assembly GCF_057628025.1). NCBI lineage: Eukaryota > Metazoa > Chordata > Actinopteri > Salmoniformes > Salmonidae > Oncorhynchus > Oncorhynchus mykiss. The sequence continues at coordinate 5,237,282 of NC_143038.1, read as the reverse complement.
ATGTAGGGTATGTAAACATTATATTAGGTAGCATTGTTTAAAGTGGCTAGTGATATATTTTACATCATTTCCCATAAATTCCCATTATTAAAGCGGCTGGAGTTGAGTCAGTGTGTTGGCAGCAGCCACTCAATGTTAGTGGTGGCTGTTTAACAGTCTGATGGCCTTGAGATAGAAGCTGTTTTTCAGTCTCTCGGTCCCAGCTTTGATGCACCTGTACTGACCTCGCCTTCTGGATGATAGCGGGGTGAACAGGCAGTGGCTCGGGTGGTTGTTGTCCTTGATGATCTTTATGGCCTTCCTGTGACATCGGGTGGTGTAGGTGTCCTGGAGGGCAGGTAGTTTGCCCCCGGTGATGCGTTGTGCAGACCTCACTACCCTCTGGAGAGCCTTACGGTTGTGGGCGGAGCAGTTGCCGTACCAGGCGGTGATACAGCCCGCCAGGATGCTCTCGATTGTGCATCTGTAGAAGTTTGTGAGTGCTTTTGGTGACAAGCCGAATTTCTTCAGCCTCCTGAGGTTGAAGAGGCGCTGCTGCACCTTCTTCACGATGCTGTTTGTGTGAGTGGACCAATTCAGTTTGTCTGTGATGTGTATGCCGAGGAACTTAAAACTTACTACCCTCTCCACTACTGTTCCATCGATGTGGATAGGGGGGTGTTCCCTCTGCTGTTTCCTGAAGTCCACAATCATCTCCTTAGTTTTGTTGACGTTGAGTGTGAGGTTATTTTCCTGACACCACACTCCGAGGGCCCTCACCTCCTCCCTGTAGGCCGTCTCGTCGTTGTTGGTAATCAAGCCTACCACTGTTGTGTCGTCCGCAAACTTGATGATTGAGTTGGAGGCGTGCGTGGCCACACAGTCGTGGGTGAACAGGGAGTACAGGAGAGGGCTCAGAACGCACCCTTGTGGGGCCCCAGTGTTGAGGATCAGCGGGGTGGAGATGTTGTTGCCTACCCTCACCACCTGGGGGCGGCCCGTCAGGAAGTCCAGTACCCAGTTGCACAGGGCGGGGTCGAGACCCAGGGTCTCGAGCTTGATGACGAGCTTGGAGGGTACTATGGTGTTGAATGCCGAGCTGTAGTCGATGAACAGCATTCTCACATAGGTATTTCTCTTGTCCAGATGGGTTAGGGCAGTGTGCAGTGTGGTTGAGATTTCATCGTCTGTGGACCTATTTGGGCGGTAAGCAAATTGGAGTGGGTCTAGGGTGTCAGGTAGGGTGGAGGTGATATGGTCCTTGACTAGTCTCTCAAAGCACTTCATGATGACGGTAGTCGTTTAGCTCAGTTACCTTAGCTTTCTTGGGAACAGGAACAATGGTGGCCCTCTTGAAGCATGTGGGAACAGCAGACTGGTATAGGGATTGATTGAATATGTGCGTAAACACACCGGCCAGCTGGTCTGCGCATGCTCTGAGGGCGCGGCTGGGGATGCCGTCTGGGCCTGCAGTGAAGGAGAGTCCGCATGTTTTCGTTGCAGGCCGTGTCAGTGGCACTGTATTGTCCTCAAAGCGGGCAAAAAAGTTATTTAGTCTGCCTGGGAGCAAGACATGACATGAAAACATGGTTTTCTTCTTGTAGTCCGTGATTGACTGTAGACCCTGCCACATACCTCGTGTCTGAGCCGTTGAATTGAGATTCTACTTTGTCTCTATACTGACGCTTAGCTTGTTTGATAGCCTTGCGGAGGGAATAGCTGCACTGTTTGTATTCGGTCATGTTATCAGTCACCTTGCCCTGATTAAAAGCAGTGCTTCGCGTTTTCAGTTTCGGGTGAGAGCGTGCGAGCGTGGTGTGCGTGTGCGTGCGTGTGTGCGCGCGCGTGTGTGTGTGTGCGCGCGCGCGCATGTGTGTGTGTGCGCGCGTGCGTGTGCGTGTGTGTGTGCGTGTGTGCATCTCACTAGGCTGTTGAGCTTGCTTATCAGTCCTTGAACACTATTGTTTGCCTATTCAACCAATAAGACTGTTATTATTCCTTGTATTTGGTTGAATCTTAATTAATTCCGCATGTCATTTCGAGTTCGAGGCTTTAAGAAAACAACGTTTTACTCTAGTGATGACGGGCGAGGGAACTGCCAAGAGCGAGATGAGACGACGACAGCGAGACAACCTGTATCAAACTAACTGGGGGAGTTGTACAACATGTATCGCTCTGCCTCAAGGCCTTGACAGCATGGAGAGTCTTCATCCATTTCTGCATCAGCTCCTGCTACCCTGTTCATACACTCGAGCGCTCGCACACACACACACACACACACAGTCACACACACACACACACACACACACACACACACACACACACACACACACACACACACACACACAGTGTTTCAATTTCGCATTGCCCCCCCCCCCACCCCCACCCTGAAGGATCTAGATAGTATCCATGGTGCTCTGGCCTTGCTCTATTGATACTCTATGGGAGATGTGTTATATCAAAGGACACAAGCACATCATACAAGGCAAGCGAGCGCCTGGAGCTTGAGATGGACTGAGAGAGAGTGCAGTGTAGCATCATACTGCAGTGGCCATCGACTACTGACGAGACAGGGAGGCTTCATTAGAGCGGCAAAGCGCAATGGAACCCACTCCCACCCACTGAGGCTCAGCGTGTGCTTACGTCATCGTGTGTATTGGCCTAGTCCAATAGGATGCTCATTGACGCTATGAAAATCTCTGGCTCTGAAATCCATTATCCTGTTGCTATCGCTAAAGACGGACAGGGGCATGTGGAAAATGTACGACCAGGCCAAAGTAGTATTTCTATCGAAAACTATATAAGGAGTCAGTGGATTATCTTGCCATCCAGAGGGGAGACATGTTTAAAACCATGGACGATCAGAGCTTGGTAAACTGTATATAGAAGCCTAGACATGGAGATGACACAGCGCCCCCGCCATTGTGAAAGAAGGAGGATTATGGGAGGAAGGAGCCGAGGAAATGAGGCTTATTTCGCCCTGGGGCTGGTCCAGGCCGGTCCTCGCCACTGCGGCGGCGCTCCAGCCAGGGCCCAAAAACGAGGCCCATTTGCTAGTCCTAATGGTGGCAGGGTTGGCCTGCCAGTTGTCCCACAAGGGTGTGTGCCAGGACCGCTGTCTGTTGCTATAGTTAGTATCTCACACCATGACCCTGGTGTCTACTAGCACTGTCTGTTCCTCCAGTTACAACTGTCCCGCATGGATGAATGCCAGCACCTCTGTCTGTTTGTTCCTCCAGCTACAACTGTCCCGCAGGGATGAATGCCAGCACCTCTGTATGTCTGTTCCTCCAGTTACAACTGTCCCGCAGGGATGAATGCCAGCACCTCTGTCTGTTTGTTCCTCCGTTTACAACTGTCCCGCAGGGATGAATGCCAGCACCTCTGTCTGTCTGTTCCTCCAGTTACAACTGTCCCGCAGGGATGAATGCCAGCACCTCTGTCTGTCTGTTCCTCCAGTTACAACTGTCCCGCAGGGATGAATGCCAGCATCTCTGTCTGTCTGTTCCTCCAGTTACAACTGTCCCGCAGGGATGAATGCCAGCATCTCTGTCTGTCTGTTCCTCCAGTTACAACTGTCCCGCAGGGATGAATGCCAGCACCTCTGTCTGTCTGTTCCTCCAGTTACAACTGTCCCGCAGGGATGAATGCCAGCCCCTCTGTCTGTTTGTTCCTCCGGTTACATTTATGACACGACCCCGGTGTCACCCGGCATGGAGGCTCTAGCTCAGACTCGAGTCTGCTTTCGCTCCCCTCTCATTCTGTAGGGTCCATATTTGACACTGATACAAATCCCAGACCAGACAGTGGCCGACATGCCAATCAAAAGGCATAAATCCGACAGAAGTGACATGTTGCGAAACGGTAAATCCGGGAAAAGCTGCACAGAGGATACTGTATGGAAGAGAACATAATGTAGAGCCCACATATCAAACAAAAAGGTACAAACCAGAAAGACACTACTGGAAAGAAACGACACTACAAAGAGACTAACGCCGTACATATACTACTGTTTGAAGAGGCAACATTACTGTTTTTTGTGACTGTTTGCTGCAGCAGGAAAATAATCCTGCAGCGACAGGAAATGTGACTTATGATGTGGATTATAATTAATGGTAATTTCTGTACGGGTTCATCGATTCTTCGTCAGGAAAAATCAAGTCTGAAATTTCAAAGTGGAAATGACAAACTTCAGAAGCCTTTTTAAACCTCAAACACACGACAAGCTTCAAATTCACTGTGACAGTTTGATCTGTACAAACCCAAGGTGCAGACCAGAAAATGGACAGAAGTTAATCCCAAAGAAAATACACTTTAAACAGGAACTAAACATAAACCAAGTGCTACTGTATACAGAGGCGTTCTACATTAGACCAACCAGCAGCCAGTGGTCACTAAGGGAGACGTAATGCCTACAAACAAAGGTACATATCAGACAGAAGCTACTGGAAAGAATCTATCCACCAGAGAGAAGACAAAGGTCACATTGAGGCTACTGTATGGCCAGACAGCAGCCAGGTCCCAGTGAGGGAGACAGTATGTGTTTCCAGCCAGTGGCAGTTCAAAAGTGAGCGGGTGCTAGCTGACTGAGAGCACACAGTGTGCAGCAGACATCGAGAGAGAGAGAGGCTGGAAGTTTGACAATTTCCGTCCCCGCCGTCCCGGCGTGTGTGTCTGCCAGCAGGAGGGACGGTCTCTGTTTCCCATTGGAGAGAAGTTATAGCGTGATTCGCGTGTCATTCAAAACCACTCTGGTTAGCGGGAAATGTGTGTGTGTGTGTGTGTGTGTGTGTGTGTGTGTGTGTGTGTGTGTGTGTGTGTGTGTGTGTGTGTGTGTGTGTGTGTGTGTGTGTGTGTGTGTGAGAGAGAAGAGATAGAGACACACAGAGAGCGAGAGGAAGAGATAAAGACATAATGTGTCTGTGTGTAAGTGATTGTATTAAAGAACAGTAAGATCTGATGTTGACAAGAGGCTGGCAAGGGAATGGCCATGACAACACACACACACACACACACACACACACACACACACACACGCACACACACGCACACTGACTCTTGCACCGTCATGCTGCCCAAAGCCTTTCCATCACTGATACCACGTAGAGTATTCAGTGCTGACTGAGGTCTATGGAAAGCCAGTGCTTGAAAGCTTGATTGACACATCTGGCGACGCAACCTAAACTGCTGTGGAAAATATATGCGCCACAGCCAACCTCAAAATTACAGTGGGGAGGGTCATTGAAGCATCAGTCAACTCTGAGGTCTTTATTACGTCTACTAAGACTATCCCTGAATGGACACACACCAGCACACGCCGTATTTGACCTCATCTCTGAAACTTCATTTAACCGACAGATACAGTCGTTTCAGTGGCGACGGAAGAGGGAGGGGGTGAAGGGACGAGCGGAGTTCTGGGTTCATCAATGTCAAGATGGTAGCGAGAGAGAAGAAGCGGTCTGAGGTCACCATCCCTGCTATGACGGCCAATTCTATCACACACACACTGATTCTATTACTCACACTAATATAACACTAATGAGGAGGCCATTACTGAGTGCCAGAAATAACCCAGGGGACGTTTGAGGGACGTTAGAGGGTGTGTGTGTCCCCTGCCACTGGCTATAAGAATACATGGACTGTGGATGCAGCAGCCAAGAGAGTCACCTAACTCTCCTTATCAACGGGCTCACGTCTCACTGCTTACTCTTAACCAAACAGGGGATTGGGGGAAGAGGGAGGAGGGAAAGGGGGATAGAGAAAGCAAGAAAGAATGTGGAGAGGAAGAGGAGAACGGGTGGACGGTAGAAAGTGAAAGAGGTGGATGAGAGAAAGAGCAGGAGAGAGAAAGAAAGGGTGGGGAGAGATTCAGAAGAGAGGGAAAATGTGATGAGATGGACAGAGCGAGGTAAGAGAGATGGGAGATCTGGCCAATGTTTCTCTCCCTGCTTTTTTTCCATCTGAATTACATACTCATTTGTCACCATCACAGACCACCAGAGTGTTTCCACTGGCCAGCAGTGTGTGTGTGTGTGTGTGTGTGTGTGTGTGTAACAGGTCTGTCTCTGAATAATCATCTTATGGAACCTGAGCTTTCATTTCCTCTCTGTGAAGACTGACAGGACTAACAGAGAGAAAAGTGTATAAATGAACACAACACGCACACATTTTTCCAAATGTCTAGACTCTCTAAGAGGTCATAGTTTTTACTTCATTCAGAGTTCAACGCTATGCGTGAGAGGAATGAGAGATGGGCTGAGGTGGGCTTTTTCTGTTTCAGGGGGTTGGTAGAGGGGGCAGTTGATGGCTTGTTTGTTGAGTCAACTGAAAAGCGTTCTTTGCCTCAAGCCATGTCTGGCAATGGGTCAAGATATTGTGCTGAATGTCACCTTTAATGTGTGTTTGTGTGTGTGTAAAGTGTGTGTGTGTGTGTGTGTGTGTGTGTGTGTGTGTGTGTGTGTGTGTGTGTGTGTGTGTGTGTGTGTGTGTGTGTGTGTGTGTGTGTGTGTGTGTGTGTGTGTGTGTGTGTGTGTGTGTGTGTGTGTAATGTGTGTGTAATGAGTGTGTAATGTGTGTGTGCGGGTGTCTGTGAGAGAAAAAGTGGAAAATGACTGCAGTTTATACAACCTAGAGCCTCGGGCTCTGATCCTGAACATTCCATCAGCTTTGAAAGGGATTCAGTCACACTCAGAGCCACACATCTACATGGAGTACAGTAGAAACCAAGTCTGTTTTAATGGACAAGCCTGGTGCTGCTACACCATCCACACACAGCACAGTGCCATGCTGTCGCCCAACTTCAAAAAGACCCTTTGCCCCTTCGGGTCTGGAGCATCTATTAAATGTATTATTAACTCAATACGGTGGTAAGATGTAGTGATCGGCGGAATGAAGAATGGTCAAGTTTACCTTCCTGCTAAGGGTGTCAAGACTGAACAGGTGGAGTGGTGGAAAAGCATTCATCTGACCTACGATGACATCACACTGGGCGGGCTGACACTCAAGTGGAAAAGGAACACATTTTGACTTGACAGTAGCAGCCTTGCATAATGGTCTATGTGGCGTGAAGTGAGTCATTCAGAGCCACGCGTGAGAGAGTTTCTTTTAACTATGGAAAACAGCAAGTGGCCCCCAATAACAGACATAGTCTGTGTGTTACGTTAATGCCCACTTAAACCACTGTGAAGAGGGGGATTGAAGTGTGTGACTTTCCACTTTCCACTTGCAGTGGGGTTAAGTTAAAAGGGTTCGAGGAGTAAGGGGGAGGAGGATGGGTTATGAACTAGGGCCAAATCATTAGAGAGAGAGAGAGAGAGAGAGAGAGAAAGAGAGAGAGAGAGAGAGAGAGAGAGAGAGACCAACTGACAGCCAGGCTGAAAGACAGAGTGTTTACAGAGCTCAGTAATACAGAAGAAGGTGAAGAGAGAGAGAGGAGGGGAGAAAGAAAAGAAAAGAAAAGAGAGAGGAAGAGAGAGGTATATGTTTCTGCTCCGTCTGTGGAAAACATTCCGGGAGCCAGACTGCCATCTAATTACGATGATATCAAAATGTGGAGTTCCAGAGTTTCATAGACCACATCATTCTCTCTCTCTCTCTCTCTCTCTCTCTCTCTCTCTCTCTCTCTCCTCTCTCTCTCTCTCTCTCCTCTCTCTCTCCTCTCTCCTCTCTCTCTATCTCTCTCTTCTCTCTCTCCCCCCTCTCTCTCTGCCTGGTTTCAACCACAGGTGCAGTCTCAATCAGCATCAATCCCTACCCTGCCCTTAAGACCTTCTCTCCCCCTCATCCCCTCCTCCCTCCGTCTCTTCCTTTACATACAGTAACTGCTTACCACTGTCCTCCTCTCCTCCACTTTCTCCTTACCTTCCTGTCAAACTTGATTCTTCCTCCACCGGTAAGCGATGGAGAGAGTGAAGAAATAAAAGAGTGAACGTGACGTTGATTAGCCCAGGCGATGGTTACAGCTGCTCCTGGATCCTATAAAAGCAGAGTTTCGGATTGACATTGACAAGGCAATTCCGACCAGTCTGGAGGAATCACAGAATTGCCCAACGTACTGTACAGCTATGCGCTTTCGCCAAGTCCTTACTTCATATATTGCTTTTATCGAAGTCTGGTAATCTGGTTAGAAACAGGTATGGTAAACATAATTATTTGGTCAAAAAGCTTCCCTTGGCTCAGTTGGTAGAGCATGGCGCTTGCAATGCCAGGATTGTGGGTCGATTCCCAGGGCCACCCATAGATACAGTAAAATGTATAGATAGATTTTTTTGGACAGGGAGGGAGAGGAGAACTAGCCTGGTCCCAGATTTGTTTAAGCTGTCTGTGTGACAATGACACACAGGAGTTGGCAAGACAGCACAAACAGATCTGGGACCAGTCTGGAGAATAAGTAGGATTGACGCAGCGACAGCAAAAGTCATCACGTTTAAGTACAGAAAGAGCTGCCGCTTGTTTCAATTAGCCCGGTCCCAGATCAGTTTGTGACTATGGCCATAGGAGTTGGCAAGACAGGACTGATAGATCTGGGACCAGGCTATGATTTAATTGCCTGGGAAGTGGAACAGCTGGCCGGGAGTAGAGCCTCACAGATCTAGCAGAGATCCAGCGAGAGAGGGGAAGAGGGGGGTGAGCTATTCGGAAAGCCTGGCTAGTGTGGCCTAAAATGGGGCTGGAGCTGGGACTGAAGCCCTAGTTCATGCATAAATGAACCCAATAGTCTTGAAAGGGCTACATTTATGGGCTAGATATTAGTTAGATACCCAAACAGATTAATTCATGACATTTACATTTATAGCAGATCCATCTGATCTTCTGAAATGTGCTGGTCCCAGTATTTTGAATAATCTTTGAACACACTGCAATGAACATTTACTGTAAATATGCCTGGATATATTCTCGACCAATATACGGTAATGTGCCGTAATACGATCCCTGCTGTCAACCGTCTTCCTTTTGAATCAAGTGAGATATAAAATGCACTATTTCTGCACTGAGATTTCAATAACATCATATACCAACACGACTTAAAACCCCTTTTGACACGGCACTATACTCCTTTTGACGCAGTGGAACAATTTTGCAAAAGCGAAAACGTCTGGCGCCCTCCCGTCGAGTGATGCTAATTCACAGTGCCTTTTCATTTGAAAGACTATAGAGACTACTCATTTCCTTACCCCCTCGCTCTCTCTCTCTCTCTCTCTCTCTCGCCCCAGTTTGCCTGGTTCCACTTCATTTCACCGTAATTGCCACAGGCACCCCACTGATATCTCACAATTGTTTCCCCCAATTCTTAATTAAGCCTCTCTGGAAATACATAAATCCGCGGTATCTCTCGTCTTCGGTGAATCTCGGAAAAACTGTTGCAGGAGTTTTCTCCTCCAACCTCAATAAAACACACACGTCGTTAACGTGGGGGTGGTGATCTATGATTGGTAATGGACTGGAATGGACACTTCCCACTGGCCAGTTCAACGGCTAGTTTTGATTTCCATTTGGTTGAGTTGTCAACGAACGTGAATTCAACGTGAAACCATCCAAAAAGGTTACCCTGCCATTTGATTTGGGTTAAAAGCTGGGTGAAAAAAAGACTAAATTCCCCTACGTTGATGACTTTTTGCAAATCCAATCAGTTTTACACGTTGATTCAACGTCATCACATTACATTTTGGGGTTGAATTGAGGAGGAAACAAAGTTCATTCAACCGGTTTTTGCCCAGTGAGTTCTGATTGGTTGGTGCGGTCCGGTTGAACCCCTTCTAAAAGGTCAACCTATCAATACATCCACATCACACAGAGAAGTAAGCAGTTACTGTTTCCTCCTTCCCTCCCGCCAATGATTATTTTGTTATCAGGTGAGCGCAGGAGTTGTTCGAGGCGCCACGGTTCATTGGTTCATTCCACTCGTAGCAGGTCCACGAATCAAATTCATTTTTGACTCAAATTGAGCGTCTGCGATCTAGTGCACTTAATGAGACAGATAGAGGCACTGCTGTTTTTATTGGACTGTCATTGTGTTTGTTTGTGTGTGTATGTGTTTATGCGTGTATTGTGCGTTTATGTGTGTGTGTGTTGTTGACTGTCAATGGACTATGATGACAATACTGTGCGTTGGACACACAGCTAAAGAGAGGGAGAGGGAGACAGACAGAGAGAAAATATATCTGTAAATAACATTAGCAGCTAGAGGCATTTTGAACTCTAACATGAGAGGCTCGCAAATGCAGTACACAATATGAAAATGTGACACGGCATGGAACCCCAACGACCAGCAGCAGCCAATCAGACACCAGGGAATAACCTCCTCCCCCCTCTCCTGATTGGCTCAGCCAGAGGTCGTGCCAGAAGCGGTTCCTTGTTGGATGACACAGGCAATGACAGGTCACATTCAACATATCCACATATTCTTCATATATAAATCAAATCAAATCCAATTTTATTTGTCACATACACATGGTTAGCAGATGTTAATGCGAGTGTAGCGAAATGCTTGTGCTTCTAGTTCCGACAATGCAGTAATAACCAACAAGTAATCTAGCTAACAATTCCAAAACTACTACCTTATACACACAAGTGTAAGGGGATAAAGAACATGTACATAAAGATATATGACTGAGTGATGGTACAGAGCGGCATAGGCAAGATACAGTAGATGGTATTGAGTACAGTATATACATATGAGATGAGTATGTAAACAAAGTGGTATAGTTAAAGTGGCTAGTGATACATGTATTACATAAAAATGCAGTAGATGATATAGAGTACAGTATATACATATACATATGAGAGGAATAATGTAGGGTATGTAAACATTATATTAGGTAGCATTGTTTAAAGTGGCTAGTGATATATTTTACATAATTTCCCATCAATTCCCATTATTAAAGTGGCTGGAGTTGAGTCAGTGTGTTGGCAGCAGCCACTCAATGTTAGTGGTGGCTGTTTAACAGTCTGATGGCCTTGAGATAGAAGCTGTTTTTCAGTCTCTCGGTCCCAGCTTTGATGCACCTGTACTGACCTCGCCTTCTGGATGATAGCGGGGTGAACAGGCAGTGGCTCGGGTGGTTGTTGTCCTTGATGATCTTTATGGCCTTCCTGTGACATCGGGTGGTGTAGGTGTCCTGGAGGGCAGGTAGTTTGCCCCCGGTGATGCGTTGTGCAGACCTCACTACCCTCTGGAGAGCCTTACGGTTGAGGGCGGTGCAGTTGCCATACCAGGCGGTGATACAGCCCGCCAGGATGCTCTCGATTGTGCATCTGTAGAAGTTTGTGAGTGCTTTTGGTGACAAGCCGAATTTCTTCAGCCTCCTGAGGTTGAAGAGGCGCTGCTGCGCCTTCTTCATGATGCTGTCTGTGTGGGTGGACCAATTCAGTTTGTCTGTGATGTGTACGCCGAGGAACTTAAAACTTACTACCCTCTCCACTACTGTTCCATCGATGTGGATAGGGGGGTGTTCCCTCTGCTGTTTCCTGAAGTCCACAATCATCTCCTTAGTTTTGTTGACGTTGAGTGTGAGGTTATTTTCCTGACACCACACTCCGAGGGCCCTCACCTCCTCCCTGTAGGCCGTCTCGTCGTTGTTGGTAATCAAGCCTACCACTGTTGTGTCGTCCGCAAACTTGATGATTGAGTTGGAGGCGTGCGTGGCCACACAGTCGTGGGTGAACAGGGAGTACAGGAGAGGGCTCAGAACGCACCCTTGTGGGGCCCCAGTGTTGAGGATCAGCGGGGTGGAGATGTTGTTGCCTACCCTCACCACCTGGGGGTGGCCCGTCAGGAAGTCCAGTACCCAGTTGCACAGGGCAGGGTCGAGACCCAGGGTCTCGAGCTTGATGAAGAGCTTGGAGGGCACTAAGGTGTTAAATGCCGAGCTGTAGTCGATGAACAGCATTCTCACATAGGTATTCCTCTTGTCCAGATGGGTTAGGGCAGTGTGCAGTGTGGTTGAGATTGCATCGTCTGTGGACCTATTTGGGCGGTAAGCAAATTGGAGTGGGTCTAGGGTGTCAGGTAGGGTGGAGGTGATATGGTCCTTGACTAGTCTCTCAAAGCACTTCATGATGACGGAAGTGAGTGCTACGGGGCGGTAGTCGTTTAGCTCAGTTACCTTAGCTTTCTTGGGAACAGGAACACTGGTGGCCCTCTTGAAGCATGTGGGAACAACAGACTGGGATAGGGATTGATTGAATATGTCCGTAAACACATATATCCAAGTATATTCAGATAAGTCTATAAGCCCCCCCATGTCGTATCTTTGGCATGCCCACATACAATGTTATTACAGTATGGGATCATGTAGGGTAAGGAAGGGTCAGATACAACATATCTAAATATATTTCATACATCAAACTATATCCAGATAAGTCTATATCAGCTTGTATGGAAAGCCCTCCTAGCGTATTCTCGGTAGGCTCACAGACTATAGACCGAGGACTGTCTTCAACAGCTCTCTCCTTTCCTACCCGCTCTCTCTTCTCCTCATATCCAATGAGGGCAAAGGAAATGTGCGAAGGATGGTATTAAAGTTGAGTTATAACTCAGTAAACAGACAACAGCTTTACTCATAACGCTGTTAAAGACAACAAAAGCTGACACCAACTTACGGTAAAGCCGGAGGGAAACTCCAGAATGGGAAGAAAAAAAATCACAGACACAAATCAAATCAATCTGGCAACAACTCGGCGTTCCCGACTCGGTAATACCCAAAACTCATTACAGTGAGACTGAAAAGGCAAAAGTCCTCTTTCCTCGTCGTGATTATTCAAATTAGACGCTTTGTGCTGGGAGGAAATTGGGAGTTAGGCAACTTGACAGGATTCTCCCTGAAAAGTCTTGTTGAAATGATGTTACACTACTCTGAGTCTCTCCAATAAGACTGAAATTAAACTAGAACTCCCCATCTCCATTTTTTACAAACAAACAAACTCAGGGCTTTTAGAACCCACAAGCTCTTAAAGGGGGATTCAAGATGTCTGCTCTGCTGAGGGTGCAGTTAAACTGTACTTACAAGGCCATGGAACTTTGAGTCTTTCGTCTTTGCCTTTGTTCAGTTTCAAGTTCTGTCTTTCATTGTCTGTGACATTTTTCTCTTCCCTAAACAGTGGACCCACAGAACTAAACCTTTTCATTCTAGCCCAACACTGAGCACACCTGATTCAAACAACCAACTAACCATCAAGCCTGCTATTCGTTGAATCAGGTGTATTACTGCATGGCTGGAAGAAAACTCTACAATCCCCTGTGCAATCCCCAGAAATAAAATAGAGAAATAGAGAAGTGTTTCCCTCTGTGTAATACTGGTAGTGTGACCCACCAGCCTTATCAGTCTTATTGAGATGATTCATTGCAATACCAATGGCTTGTTCAGCCAATCAAAACAGGTGTAGTCACAGAAAGCATCATAGCACTGCCAGGAAGATATGATCTCCTTTAGGTGTTGTGACTTAAAATGTGTCATGACGACAAGAAATCTGGGTTTGCTCCTCCTTGAGACGTCGCCACACTCTAAATGTGACTTGAAATGTTCCTGAAATAAAACTTGACACACACACACACACACACACACACACACACACACACACACACACACACACAGACACAGACACAGACACAGACACAGACACACACACACACACACACACAGATAACCTGCTAGTGAGTGATATATCTCACCCTGCAAGCCATAAAACATGACTCCCATCCCTTCCTCGGGCCCTGCTGGGAAGCCATAGGATCTATGTGTCCGTGTGTGTGTGTGTGTGTCTCAGTGGTTATCAGTCCTTCCACTACACTGACAGCCCTGAAGACACATCATACACAAAGTAGCTGGAGGGTCACACACACACACCTCTTTGGCTCGCAGACCTTTGTGACTCATCATCACATAATGGCCAGATAAAAGTGTGTGTGTGTGACCCTCCAGGTACTGTGTGTGTGTTCGTGTGCATTTGCGAAACAGCCTGTACGTGTATTCACTCCCCACAGATTCAAGGTCTAAAATCCTGAAATGTCACTAACAACTACATGTACAATTCTCTGCCGTGTTCCATCCCACACTAAAAGCCAGCATCTATACAAGTCTCAAGACCAGGAGAGGAAAGGCCATTATCAGGTAGGGTGAAAAGAGAGAGGAGACAACAAGAAAACAGAGAGAGAGAGAGAGAGAGACCAACACAGTTACATACTGTAGGTTGGCCCACAGAATATCCACTCAGAAACAAGAGAAAACCATTAAAAAACAGTTAAATCTGGGCACACTACATTTTGTATTTTTTTTATTTCACCTTTATTTAACCAGGTAGACTAGTTGAGAACAAGTTCTCATTTGCAACTGCGACCTGGTCAAGATAAAGCATAGCAGTTCGACACATACAACAACACAGAGTTTTACACATGGAATAAACAAACATATAGTCAATAATACAGTAGAACAAAAGAAAACAAAGAGTCTATGTACAGTGAGTGCAAATGAGGTAAGGGAGGTAAGGGAGGTAAGGGAGGTAAGGGAGGTAAGGAAGTTAAGGCAAAAAAATAGGCCATGGTAGTGAAGCAATTACAATATAGCAATTAAACACTAGAATGGTAGATATGCAGAAGATGAATGTGTAAGTAGAGATATTGGGGTGCAAAGGAGCAAGATAAATAAATAAATACAGTATGGGGATGAGGTAGTTGGATGGGCTGTTTACAGATTGGCTATGTACAGGTGCAGTGATCTGTGAGCTGCTCTGACAGCTGGTGCTTAAAGCTAGTTAGGGAGATATGAGTCTCCAGCTTCAGTGATTTTTGCAGTTCGTTCAGTCATTGGCAGCAGAGAACTGGAAGGAAAGGCGGCCAAAGTATGAATTGGCTTTGGGGGTGACCAGTGAGATAAATCTGCTGGAGTGCATGCTACGAGTGGGTGCTGCTATGGTGACCAGTGAGCTGAGATAAGGCGATGCTTTACCTAGCAGAGACTTATAGATGACCAGGAGCCAGTGGGTTTGGCGGTGAGAGTGAAACGAGGGCCAGCCAACAAGAGCGTACAGGTCACAGTGGTGGGAAGTATATGGGACTTTGGTGACAAAACGGATGGCACTGTGATACATTGCATCCAATTTGTTGAGTAGAGTGTTGGGGGCTATTTTATAAATGTCATCGCCGAAGTCGAGGATCAGTAGGATGGTCAGTTTCACGAAGGTGTGTCTGGCAGCATGAGTGAAGGATGCTTTGTTGCGAAATAGGAAGCTGATTCTAGATTTAATTTTGGATTGGAGATGCTTAATGTGAGTCTGGAAGGAGAGTTTACAGTCTAACCAGACACCTAGGTATTTGTAGTTATCCACATATTCTAAGTCAGAGCCGTCCAAAGTAGTGATGCTGGATGGGCGGGCAGGAGCGGGCAGCAATTGGTTGAAGAGCATGCATTAAGTTTTACTTGTAAAACTAATATGTAAGAGCTGTTGAAGGTCACGGAAGGAGAGTTGTATGGCATTGAAGCTTGTCTGGAGGTTAGTTAACACAGTGTCCAACAAAGGGCCAGAAGTATACAGAATGGTGTCGTCTGCGTAGAGGTGGATCAGAGAATCACCAGCAGCAAGAGAGACATCATTGATGTATACAGAGAAGAGAATCGGCCCGAGAATTGAACCCTGTGGCACCCCCATAGAGACTGCCAGAGGTCCGGACAACAGGCCCTCCGATTTGACACACTGAACTCTATCTGAGAAGTAGTTGGTAAACCAGGTGAGGCAATCATTTGAGAAACCAAGGCTGTGATGTGATATCATTTAGGATCTTGAGCGTGGCTGAGGTGCACCCATCACCAGCTCTGAAACCAGATTGCATGGCGGAGAAGGTACGGTGAGATTCGAAATGGTCGGTAACCTGTATGTTAATTTGGCTTTCGAAGACTGTAGAAAGGCAGGGTAGGATAGATATAGGTATGTAGCAGTTTGGGTCTAGAGTGTTTCCCCCTTTGAAGAGGGGACTGACCGCTGCAGCTTTCCAATCTTTGGGAATCTCAGACGGTATGAAAGAGAGGTTGAACAGGCTAGTGATAGGGGTTGCAACAATTTCGGCAGATCATTTTTGAAAAAGAGGGTCCAGATTGTCTAGCCCGGACAATTTTTAGGGGTCCAGAATTTGCGGCTCTTTCAGAACATCAGCTATCTGGATTTGGGTGAAGGAGAAATCAGGGAGGCTTAGGCGAGTAGCTGTGGGGAGTGCAGGGCTGTTGACCGGGGTAGGGGTAGCCAGGTGGAAAGCCTGGCCAGCCGTAGAAAAATGTTTATTGAAATTCTCAATTATAGTGGCTTTATCGGTGGTGACTGTGCTTCCTAGCCTCAGTGCAGTGGACAGCTGGGAGGAGGTGCTCTTATTCTCCATGGACTTTACAGTGTCCCAGAACTTTTTGGAGTTTGTGCTACAGGATGCAAATTTCTGCTTGAAAAAGCTAGCCTTAGCTTTCCTAACTTCCTGTGTATATTGGTTCCTAACTTCCCTGAAAAGTTGCATATCACGGGGGCTATTCGATGCTAATGCAGAACACTACAGGATGTTTTTGTGCTGGTCAAGGGCAGTCAGGTCTGGAGTGAACCAAGGGATATATATGTTCCTGGTTCAGAATTTTTTGATAGGGGCATGCTTATTTAAGATGGTGAGGAAGGCACTTTTAAAGAATGACTCGGCATCCTACTGACGGGATGAGGTCAATATCCTTCCAGGATACCCGGGCCAGGTTGATTAGATAGGCCTGCTCGCTGAAGTGTTTTAGGGAGCGTTTGACACTGATGAGGGCTGGTCGTTTGACCACGGACCCATTACGGATGCTAGAAATGAGGCATATTTATATGAGGTATATTTGGAGGGCAAGATGGTTAGGATGATATCTATGAGGGTGCCCGTGTTTACAGATTTGGGGTTGTACCTGGTGGGTTCATTGATAATTTGTGTGAGATTGAGCGTATCAAGTTTAGATTGTAGGATGTCCGGGGTGTTAAGCATGTCCCAGTTTAGGTCACCTAGCAGCACAAGCTCTGAAGATAGATGGGGAGCAATCAGTTCACGTATGGTGTCTAGGGCACAGCTGGGGGCAGAGGGTGGCCTATAGCAAGCAGCAACAGTGAGAGACTTTTTTCTGGAAAGGTGGATTTTTAAAAGTAGAAGCTCGAATTGTTTGGGTACAGACCTGGATAGTAAGACAGAACTCTGCAGGCAATCTCTGCAGTAGATTGCAACTCCGCCCCCTTTGGCAGTTCTATCTTGTCGGAAAATGGGATGGAAATTTCAGGGTTTTTTTGGGGGATGGAAATTTCTGGGATTTTGGTAGTCTTCCTGAGCCAGGATTCAGACACGGCTAGGATATCCGGGTTGGCGGAGTGTGCTAGGGCAGTGAATAAAACAAACTTAGGGAGGAGGCTTATAATGTTAACATGCATGAAACCAAGTTCAGGAGAAGTTCAACCAAGGTGATGGAGAGAAGGAGAAAAACAGAGAGAGAAGGCTCTGAGGCAGTTGCAGGTAGCAAGAAGCAGTGAGGAGGAGAAGCACTCAAACTGAGCTCACCACAGAAAGAAAAATAATAGTAATCTTGTTTGTAAATTATGTGGAAGTGTTGTAGTGTGCCCCTGGCTATCTGTAAATAAAATAAAAACAAGATAACTAGTCTGTCTGGTTTGCTTAATATAAGCAATTTGAAATTATTTATACTTTTCCTTTTCCTTTTAATACTTAAGTATATATTTGCGATTACATTTACTTTTGATACTGAAGTATATTTAAAACCAAATACTTTTACTGGGTGACTCACTTTTACTTGAGTCATTTTCTATTAAGGTATCTTTACTTTTACTCAAGTATTAGTAGTTTCTCCTTTCTATGTAATGGTACAGATGAAAGACAAAGCACACGAGTAAAACATGTTGTCTATTTTCATCTCCATGTACTACTGATCAAATTCACTTTAAGTGCTCCAGGAAGCATCAGTGACAGGGTCCAGATACAGTGTGTCTCTTTCCCAAATGGCACCCTATTGACTATATGGAGCACCCTTTGGGCCCTGGTCGAAAGTAGTGCACTACATAGTAAATAGGATGCCATTTGGGATGAAACCTGTGCACCTGAAGAGAGTAGCCCTTATGTAATTGAGTGTGCAGGTCCTTTGGTAATGTGATTTCAAGGGTTGACTGTGTTAGGGAAAGATGGACGGATCTGATGGTCTATTAGGTTATAGGGTGGACTGTGTTAGGGAAAGATGGACGGATCTGATGGTCTATTAGGTTATAGGGTGGACTGTGTTAGGGAAAGATGGACGGATCTGATGGTCTATTAGGTTATAGGGTGGACTGTGTTAGGGAAAGATGGACGGATCTGATGGTCTATTAGGTTATAGGGTGGACTGTGTTAGGGAAAGATGGACGGATCTGATGGTCTATTAGGTTATAGGGTTGACTGTGTTAGGGAAAGATGGACGGATCTGATGGTCTATTAGGTTATAGGGTGGACTGTGTTAGGGAAAGATGGACGGATCTGATGGTCTATTAGGTTATAGGGTGGACTGTGTTAGGGAAAGATGGACGGATCTGATGGTCTATTAGGTTATAGGGTGGACTGTGTTAGGGAAAGATGGACGGATCTGATGGTCTATTAGGTTATAGGGTGGACTGTGTTAGGGAAAGATGGACGGATCTGATGGTCTATTAGGTTATAGGGTGGACTGTGTTAGGGAAAGATGGACGGATCTGATGGTCTATTAGGTTATAGGGTGGACTGTGTTAGGGAAAGATGGACGGATCTGATGGTCTATTAGGTTATAGGGTGGACTGTGTTAGGGAAAGATGGACGG
This sequence comes from Oncorhynchus mykiss, assembly GCF_057628025.1. NCBI lineage: Eukaryota > Metazoa > Chordata > Actinopteri > Salmoniformes > Salmonidae > Oncorhynchus > Oncorhynchus mykiss. The sequence goes on along the minus strand of NC_143038.1, from coordinate 5,218,482 downwards.
ATCTGATGGTCTATTAGGTTATAGGGTGGACTGTGTTAGGGAAAGATGGACGGATCTGATGGTCTATTAGGTTATAGGGTGGACTGTGTTAGGGAAAGATGGACGGATCTGATGGTCTATTAGGTTATAGGGTGGACTGTGTTAGGGAAAGATGGACGGATCTGATGGTCTATTAGGTTATAGGGTGGACTGTGTTAGGGAAAGATGGACGGATCTGATGGTCTATTAGGTTATAGGGTGGACTGTGTTAGGGAAAGATGGACGGATCTGATGGTCTATTAGGTTATAGGGTGGACTGTGTTAGGGAAAGATGGACGGATCTGATTGTCACGTTCTGACCATCGTTCGTGTGTGTTTTCCTTGTTTTAGTGTTGGTCAGGACGTGAACTGGGTGGGCATTCTATGTTGGATGTCTTGTTTGTCTATTTCTATGTCCGGCCTGATATGGTTCTCAATCAGAGGCAGGTGTTAGTCATTGTCTCTGATTGGGAACCATATTTAGGTAGCCTGGGTTTCACTGTGTGTTTGTGGGTGATTGTCCTTAGTGTTACTTTGCACCAGTTTAGGCTGTTTCGGTTTTCATTACGTTTATTATTTTGCACTGTTTGTATTTGGATTCATGTTGCTATAGTCACAATAAACATGGATCGCAATCTACACGCCGCATTTTGGTCCGACTCTCCTTCTCACCAAGAAAACCGTTACAGAATCACCCACCACAAAAGGACCAAGCAGCGTGTCAACAGGCAGGAGCAGCGCGAGGAGACGCGCAATAAGGATTTCTGGACATGGGAGGAAATCCTCGACGGGAGAGGACCCTGGGCTCAGCCAGGAGAATATCGCCGCCCCAAAGAAGAACTGGAGGCGGCGAAAGCGGAGAGGCGCAGATATGAGGAGGCAGCACGACGTAGCGGATGGAAGCCTGAGAAGCAGCCCCAAAAATTTCTTGGGGGGGGGCTAACAGGGAGTATGGCTACGCCAGGTAGGAGACCTGGGCAGACTCCCTGTGCTTACCGGGGGGCTAGAGAGACCGGACAGGCACCGTGTTATGCAGTGGTGCGCACGGTGTCTCCAGTGCGGGTGCATAGCCCGGTGCGGTATATTCCAGCTCCACGTGTTGGCCGGGCTAGATTGAGCGTCGAGCCTAATGCCATGAAGCCGGCTCTACGCAGCTGGTCCCCAGTGCGTCTCCTTGGGCCGGCTTACATGGCACCAGCCTTGCGCTCGGTGTCTCCGGTTCGCCTGCATAGCCCAGTGCGGGCTATTCCACCTCGCCGCACTGGCAGGGCGACCGTGAGCATTCAACCAGGTAAGGTTGGGCAGGCTCGGTGCTCAAGAGCTCCAGTGCGCCTGCACGGTCCGGTTTTTCCAGTACCACCTCCACACCCCAGCCCTCCGGTAGCAGCTCCCCGCACCAGGCTTCCTGTGCGTGTCCTCGGCCCAGTACCACCAGTGCCAGCACCACGCATCAGGCCTACAGTGCGCCTCGCCTGTCCAGCGCTGTCGGAGCCCTCCTCCTCTCCAGCGCTGTTGGAGTCTCCCGCCTGTCTAGCGCTGTTAGAGCCTTCCTCCTCTACAGCGCTGCCGGAGTCTCCCGCCTGTTCAGAACTGCCAGTCTGCAAGGAGCTGCCAGTCTGCAAGGAGCTGCCAGTCTGCAAGGAGCTGCCAGTCTGCAAGGAGCTGCCAGTCTGCATAGAGCTGCCAGTCTGCAAGGAGCTGCCAGTCTGCAAGGAGCCGCCAGAGCTGCCTGTCTGCAGGATGCCGCCAAAGCTGCCAGTCTGCAAGGAGCCGCCAGAGCTGCTAGTCTGCAAGGAGCTGCCAGTTAGCATGGAGCAGCCAGGGCCGCCAGTCAGCATGGAGCAGCCAGGGCCGCCAGTCAGCATGGAGCAGCCAGGGCCGCCAGTCAGCATGGAGCAGCCAGTCAGCATGGAGCAGCCAGAGCTGCCAGTCAGCATGGAGCAGCCTGTCAGCATGGAGCAGCCAGAGCTGCCAGTCAGCATGGAGCAGCCAGTCAGCATGGAGCAGCCAGAGCTGCCAGTCATCATGGAGCAGCCAGTCAGCATGGAGCAGCCAGATCTGCCAGTCGACCAGACTCTTCCAGATCTGCCAGTCGACCAGACTCTTCCAGATCTGCCAGTCGACCAGACTCTTCCAGATCTGCCAGTCGACCAGACTCTTCCAGATCTGCCAGTCGACCAGACTCTTCCAGATCTGCCAGTCGACCAGACTCTTCCAGATCTGCCAGTCGACCAGACTCTTCCAGATCTGCCAGTCGACCAGACTCTTCCAGATCTGCCAGTCGACCAGACTCTTCCAGATCTGCCAGTCGACCAGACTCTTCCAGATCTGCCAGTCGACCAGACTCTTCCAGATCTGCCAGTCAGCCAGACTCTTCCAGATCTGCCAGTCAGCCAGGATCTGCCAGAACCGCCAGCCAGCCAGGATCTGCCGGATCTAACTACCTGCCTGAGCTTCCTCTCAGTGCTGTGCTACCCATCAGTCCCGAGCTACTTCTGTCCCGAGCTGCCCCTCTGTCTCGAGCTGACCCTCTGTCCCGAGCTGTCATTAAGAAGGGTCACCTATCTAGGGACGCTAAGGAGGTGGACTAAAACTGTTATGGAGTGGGGTCCACGTCCAGCGCCAGAGCCGCCACCGCGGACAGATGCCCACCCACACCCTCCCCCATAGGTTTAAGTTGTGCGTCCGGAGTCCGCACCTTGGAGGGGGGGTACTGTCACGTTCTGACCATCGTTCGTGTGTGTTTTCCTTGTTTTAGTGTTGGTCAGGACGTGAACTGGGTGGGCATTCTATGTTGGATGTCTTGTTTGTCTATTTCTATGTCCGGCCTGATATGGTTCTCAATCAGAGGCAGGTGTTAGTCATTGTCTCTGATTGGGAACCATATTTAGGTAGCCTGGGTTTCACTGTGTGTTTGTGGGTGATTGTCCTTAGTGTTACTTTGCACCAGTTTAGGCTGTTTCGGTTTTCATTACGTTTATTATTTTGCACTGTTTGTATTTGGATTCATGTTGCTATAGTCACAATAAACATGGATCGCAATCTACACGCCGCATTTTGGTCCGACTCTCCTTCTCACCAAGAAAACCGTTACACTGATGGTCTATTAGGTTATAGGGTGGACTGTGTTAGGGAAAGATGGACGGATCTGATGGTCTATTAGGTTATAGGGTGGACTGTGTTAGGGAAAGATGGACGGATCTGATGGTCTATTAGGTTATAGGGTGGACTGTGTTAGGGAAAGATGGACGGATCTGATGGTCTATTAGGTTATAGGGTTGACTGTGTTAGGGAAAGATGGACGGATCTGATGGTCTATTAGGTTATAGGGTGGACTGTGTTAGGGAAAGATGGACGGATCTGATGGTCTATTAGGTTATAGGGTGGACTGTGTTAGGGAAAGATGGACGGATCTGATGGTCTATTAGGTTATAGGGTGGACTGTGTTAGGGAAAGATGGACGGATCTGATGGTCTATTAGGTTATAGGGTGGACTGTGTTAGGGAAAGATGGACGGATCTGATGGTCTATTAGGTTATAGGGTGGACTGTGTTAGGGAAAGATGGACGGATCTGATGGTCTATTAGGTTATAGGGTGGACTGTGTTAGGGAAAGATGGACGGATCTGATGGTTTATTAGGTTATAGGGTGGACTGTGTTAGGGAAAGATGGACGGATCTGATGGTCTATTAGGTTATAGGGTGGACTGTGTTAGGGAAAGATGGACGGATCTGATGGTCTATTAGGTTATAGGGTGGACTGTGTTAGGGAAAGATGGACGGATCTGATGGTCTATTAGGTTATAGGGTGGACTGTGTTAGGGAAAGATGGACGGATCTGATGGTCTATTAGGTTATAGGGTGGACTGTGTTAGGGAAAGATGGACGGATCTGATGGTCTATTAGGTTATAGGGTTGACTGTGTTAGGGAAAGATGGACGGATCTGATGGTCTATTAGGTTATAGGGTGGACTGTGTTAGGGAAAGATGGACGGATCTGATGGTCTATTAGGTTATAGGGTGGACTGTGTTAGGGAAAGATGGACGGATCTGATGGTCTATTAGGTTATAGGGTGGACTGTGTTAGGGAAAGATGGACGGATCTGATGGTCTATTAGGTTATAGGGTGGACTGTGCAGCTTGCTGCATTTTCTCAAAACCTAACCCAACTAGATCATTTGGTTCCTTGGAAGTTGTGGGAACGTATGTTTTCGGTTTCACATAAGTTTCCTGACTGTTAAAACAGTTGAATGTTTATTTTTAGATTGCAGGGAGATTCTGAGAATGTTTTATTCTGGTTCCTTGAAAGTTTTCCTAGGAGATTTTATTAAAGCTCAGAATGGAAATTAACGGTTATTTTGTTTTTTGAATAACTTCCTTAAAACTTTTAATAACACTAATAGCTTATTTTGGCTTAACTTTTTTTTAAACTCCAGGCACAGAAAGTACACAATAAAATGTATTTCCTTAGGCATGAAGCATGCAAACACACATATTTTTTTATTGTGACTAGGCACAGGTAAGATTTGAATATATGATCTTCTTTCTTCTATCCGTGGAATTAGTCCACTGCCCAAGCAGGATGTAACTAGCATACCATGTTTTCAAACAGAACCCATTTCAAAGGGAACAAGCAGTATTATTCCAACCTCAGTGTGTAAATATATATAAAACACAGGTAAATTAGGTTTTTAACTGCACTGGGCAGACATTTTGAAATAGAACCTTTAGGAAACCTGTTAAGAAACGTTATGCTGAAGTCAGTGGCAGTCTGTGATGTTTTTTTTTTTAATGAGCCTGGCCTTATTTCTCTCATTCATATCCCATTCACACAGCTCAATGTAACAACGATAGGTTTAGGCTTCTACTACACATGATACTCAAATGTTCCCTATACTGTACCCATCATGAGGTTGCTACAACCTAGCCTATGAATAAAAGTTTACAACATAGTCAATCCGCTACAATCATGCAGTACATTGTACAGTCAGCAAGCAGTTTAGCAGTTGCACCGGTGGCAATAAATGAATGAAACCAAAAGCATACAGTATCTTGACTTGGAAGAGTTCCAGTGTTTGATAGCCATAGCCAGCTAGCTAACATAGCATCTCTCTCTTTTTGAGCCGGGTATTTGAGTAGGCTTACCTAGCTAGCTGCATTCTTTGATTGGGTAGACTACATGTCAGTTCATGCTGCAAGAGATCTGACAGGTTGGAGGACGTTCTTCAGAAGTTGTCATAATTACTGTGCAAGTCTATGGAAAGGGGGTGAGAACCATGAGCCTCCTAGGTTATGTATTGAAGTCAATGTACCCAGAGGAGGACGGAATCTAGCTGTCCTCAAGACACACCATGGCGCTACCCTACAGAGTGCTGTTGAAGTTACTGTAGACCTTCATTGCAAATTAATGTTTGGTGACATGTGAACATATTTAGTATAGTTTTATCTTAAAAATATAACTTTTTTTGATGTCACTATTTGTATTTTATGAAATACACTGAGGAGGATGGTCCTCTCCTTCCTTCTCTGAGAAGCCTCCACTGGCTGAAGTACTGAAATTGCCACAGAAGAACTTTGAATTTAAGAACGTGACTTTAAATAGAAGCATTAGGAAACGTTTCTAGAACATTATCAAAAATGTAATTCAATGTAACCATGTTTGAACTTTTAGGAAACATTCTGTTAAAGTAATGAAATACCAAGACAATCATTATTTTTGTGTCCTTATACCAAATGACTTTGCGATGCAATAGCTTTAGTTAGAGGGCTGTACAGTACAGTAGGAATGAATAGGCCCATTCATAAGCTACAGTACATTCACACAGCTCTTAGCCTAAATCCCAATACTGTCAGCCATAAACCTGATTTATAACAAACATGCATGAACACACAGAAACGTGCATACACACATGCGCACAAACACACGCACGTATGCACGCACACACACACACACACACACAAACACGCACACACACAGCCCAACAATATTCCTCAAATATGTCCACTGCTCAATCTGATTAACTGTAATGTAAATGGGTTTACAGCACATTGCACTGTACAGAGCTGTGCTTTGGAAGTGCTTTGGCTTATCCGGTTCATTCACGTGGTTATGAAGGCTAATAAACTGACCGTATATCATTATGATGGAGATATAATATAGCAAATATGTCAAATAAATGTTTACGGAGGTTTATTGTTCAATTCGGTGAGAATGATGTGGAGTGAAAAGCTAACCTAGCAGTTTGATATAATCTAAACAAGGTTATTTGTTCTTTAGGCTAATCCCATGTGTTATGAGTGAGGGAAGCAGCTTTCGCAAGTGCTGAGTCTGAGTGGGTTTTTTGCGAGTGTGTATGTATGTGTGTGTGTGATTGTGTGTGATGTTAGTGAGAGATGGACACAGATGTGGAGAGTGCTCCAGGGGGGTTCTGTGTTTCTCACCCCCACCCCTCCTCTCTCAAACACACACACACACACACACACACACACACACACACACACACACACACACACACACACACACACACACACACACACACACACACACACACACACACACACACACACACTCCCTCCCTCGCTTTCTTTTTCTAACACTTTCTTTCTCTCGTTAGGTAATGTACACATCCTTCCTTCTTTCTCTCACTCCCTCTTTAGCTGCCTTTCCCCCTTCTCCTCCATTCTCCCCCTGTTTCTCTCTCTCTCGCTCTCTCTGTTTCTCTCTCTCCCTCTGTTACTCTCTCTGTTTCTCTCTCTCTTTCTCTCTTTCCCTCTGTTTCTCTCTCTCTCTCTCTCTCCCTCTTTCTCTCTCTGTTTCTCTCTGTTTCTCTCTCTCTCTGTTTCTCTCTCTTTCCCTCTGTTTCTCTCTTTTTTCTGTTTCTCCAATGTACATCTTGTAACAATGTACATAACAATGTATGTAAAAATGTACATATTGCCAAAGCTTACAATATTAAGAAAATAATTGTCAGCGGGACAACATTAACAACAATAACCAAGGGCCAAAATAACCATACATTGAACAATAACAATAAGCATACAGTTGAGGACATGTGCAGGTTGATTGGTCTGTCAGACACTGTCCCTCATCTTATGGCAGGCAGCAATGTAGTGCGCTGCCAACCCACAGCTCTCTGTGTCCTCCCCCAACAGGACGGGTAGCCTATTCTCAACAGAGAGGGCTTTGAAACCTTGAATACGGGTTTCAAATTTGGGGAAATGACAATCTCTAATTGTTTTAGATTTTTTTGATATTTTATCAGGAAATGCAGCTCTGTCTCAGGCTCTGCTGTTGTGCAGTGGTTGCACAGCCTTTCCTCTACAGGGAACCATGTTTTCCTGTGTCTACCCTTCTCAATGGCAAGGCTGTGCTCACTGAGCCTGTACTTTGTCAAGGTTTTTCGAAGGTTTTCATCAGTAACCATGGTCAAACAGTGTACTATCGATTTAGGGCCAGATAGCACTGTATTTTGCTTTGTGATTGTGTTTCCCAATAAGCAATGTAGTTTTGTTTTGATTGTGTTGTAATTTGCTTTATTCTGATTGATTGGATGTTCTGGTCCTGAGGCTTCAGTGTGTTAGTAGAACAGATTTGTGAACTCAGCCCCAGGACCAGCTGGATAAGGGGACTGAGGCTTCAGTGTGTTAGTAGAACAGATTTGTGAACTCAGCCCCAGGACCAGCTGGATAAGGGGACTGAGGCTTCAGTGTGTTAGTAGAACAGATTTGTGAACTCAGCCCCAGGACCAGCTGGATAAGGGGACTGAGGCTTCAGTGTGTTAGTAGAACAGATTTGTGAACTCAGCCCCAGGACCAGCTGGATAAGGGGACTGAGGCTTCAGTGTGTTAGTAGAACAGGTTTGTGAACTCAGCCAAAGGACCAGCTGGATAAAGGGACTGAGGCTTCAGTGTGTTAGTAGAACAGGTTTGTGAACTCAGCCCCAGGACCAGCTGGATAAGGGGACTGAGGCTTCAGTGTGTTAGTAGAACAGATTTGTGAACTCAGCCCCAGGACCAGCTGGATAAGGGGACTGATGCTTCAGTGTGTTAGTAGAACAGGTTTGTGAACTCAGCCCCAGGACCAGCTGGATAAGGGGACTGAGGCTTCAGTGTGTTAGTAGAACAGATTTGTGAACTCAGCCCCAGGACCAGCTGGATAAGGGGACTGAGGCTTCAGTGTGTTAGTAGAACAGGTTTGTGAACTCAGCCAAAGGACCAGCTGGATAAAGGGACTGAGGCTTCAGTGTGTTAGTAGAACAGGTTTGTGAACTCAGCCCCAGGACCAGCTGGATAAGGGGACTGAGGCTTCAGTGTGTTAGTAGAACAGATTTGTGAACTCAGCCCCAGGACCAGCTGGATAAGGGGACTGAGGCTTCAGTGTGTTAGTAGAACAGATTTGTGAACTCAGCCCCAGGACCAGCTGGATAAGGGGACTGAGGCTTCAGTGTGTTAGTAGAACAGGTTTGTGAACTCAGCCAAAGGACCAGCTGGATAAAGGGACTGAGGCTTCAGTGTGTTAGTAGAACAGGTTTGTGAACTCAGCCCCAGGACCAGCTGGATAAGGGGACTGAGGCTTCAGTGTGTTAGTAGAACAGATTTGTGAACTCAGCCCCAGGACCAGCTGGATAAGGGGACTGATGCTTCAGTGTGTTAGTAGAACAGGTTTGTGAACTCAGCCCCAGGACCAGCTGGATAAGGGGACTGAGGCTTCAGTGTGTTAGTAGAACAGATTTGTGAACTCAGCCCCAGGACCAGCTGGATGAGGGGACTCTTTTCTTTGCTCAGCTCTTGGCATTACAGGGCTTGGTAATGTAATGTTATTTCCAAAACTCACTTTTTCCAAAACTTAATTGTTATTTTTTGAGTTTTATTCTGCCCTGCATGTATTGTTTTTTTTGAACCCTTTTCTTTCTCCCCAATAGGTAGTAGTAGTCTTATAGAGTGGCGTATAGAGTGGTGTTTGAGACAGTCTTGTCTCATCGCTGCAACTCCCGTACGGACTCAGGAGAGGCGAAGGTCGAGAGCCATGCATCCTCCGAAACACAACCCAACCAAGCCGCACTGCTTCTTGACACAATGCCCATCCAACCCGGAAGACAGCCGCACCAATGTGTCAGAGGAAACACTGTACAACTGGCCAGCAGTTGCTGGTGCGCGATGAGACAAGGATATCCCTGATGGCCAAACCCTCCCTAATCCGGAAGACGCTGGGCCAATTGTGCGCCGCCCCATGGGCCTCCCGGTTGCGGCCGGCTGCAACAGAGCCTTGATTTGAACCCAGAACCTCTAGTGGCATAGCTAGCACTGCGATGCAGCGCCACTCTGAGGTCCTGCATGTACTGTATTGTTTGTAGTTTTCCTCTGGACATGTAGGAGAATCTTACAGAACTCTGCATGCAGGGTTGCAATAGGGTGTTTGTCCCATTGGATGAAATCTTGTTTTGCAAGTGGACCCCACACCTTGCTGCCATAAAGTGCAAATGGTTCAATGACATATTCAATTAGTTTTAGCCAAATTTTAATAGGTATTTCATTTTTTTCTTTTATGGGGTAGAATGCCCTGCGTGCTTTCTCTCTCAGTTCATTCACTGCCTCATTAAGGTGTCCAGTTGAGCTTATTTTTAAACCTAAGTAATTGTAGTGTGTGCAGTACTCTATATATTTTGTACCAATTGAGAACTTTGGTCTAATTCCCTGATATCTGGATCTTCTCTGGAAAATAATTATTTTAGTATTTTTTGGGTTTACTGCCAGGGCCCAGGTCTGGCAGTACTGCTCTAGCAGGTCCAGGCTCTGCTGCAGGCCATGTGCTGTGGGTGACAGCAGGCATAGGTCATTTGCGAAGAGTAGGCATTTAAACTCTGAATTGTGGAGACTAACACTAGGGGCTGAGGATTTTTCTAGAATAGTGGCCAATTCGTTGATGTAAATATTGAAGAGTGCAGGGCTCAGATTGCAACCCTGACGAAGGCCCCGCCCCTGGTTAAAGAATTCTGTTATTTTCTTGCCAATTTTAATGCTGCACTTATTGCCAGTATACTTTGATTTAATTATGTCATATGTTTTACCCCCTACTCCACTTTCAGTAACTTTGTAGAACAGTCCGGTATGCCAACTAGAATCAAATGCTTTTTGGAAGTCGATAAAGCAAGTGTATATTTTGGTATTATTTTGGTGGACATGTTTATCTATCAGGGTGTGTAGCGTGTAAATTTGATCAGTCGTGCGATGTTTTGGTATAAATCCAATTTGGTTTTTACTCAAGACATTGTGCTTATAAAAGTGTAGAACTTTTATCACATTTATAATTCCACAGAAAACCTTCCCCAGGTTACTGTTCACACAAATGCCTCTGTAATTGTTAGGGTCAAATTTGTCTCCATTCTTAAAGATTGAGGTTATGAGTCCTTGATTCCAGATGTCAGGGAAATAACCTACACTCAGGATCAAATTAAACAGTTTTAATATAGCCAATTAAAATTTGGCACTAGTGAGTTTGAGCATCTCATTTAGGATGCCATCAGGTCCGCATGCTTTTTTAAATTTGAGGGCCTGAAGTTCCGTATAGAGCTCCTGGTCAGTAATTGGGGATTCTCAGTAATTCTCTCTCTCTCTCTCTCTGTTTCTCTCTCTGTCGCTCTGTTTCTCTCTCTGTTGCTCTCTTTCTCTCTCTCTCGTTTTCTCTCTCTCTCTCTGTTTTTCTCTCTTCCTCTGTTTCTCTGTTTCTCACTGTTTCTTTCTCTTTCTCTCTTTCACTGTTTCTCTCTCTCTCTCTGTTTCTCCTATTTCTCTCTCTCTGTCTCTCTCCCTCTCTGTATTTCACTCTCTTTCTCTATTCTTCTGTCTCTCTCAGTCTTTCTCTCTGGCTGTTCTTCTGTTGACGGAATGTCCTCCAATTAGCCCAGCCTCACAAGGCAACAACACAACACACTAAGACATCCACATCATAAGGACTTCACCATGACAACTGTTATACATTGAGGAGCACACACTCGAAAGTCTGACTGTTTTCTGACTACAGAGACAATGCACTATGTGCAAGACCCTATCCAAGTCTCACTCACAGCAACTAATCAAGGCTTTCATTTCTCTACTGATGAGACATTAAAGGGAAATTGTAAAAATGACCTGCTATGAGTGTGGAGTGTATTTTTTTTTTACCATTCGGTAGGCACTGTACACTGGTGTCCTGTCTCTACAAGCAATGTCCTGTGGGTTGGAAATAGTTGAAAAGAGGGAAGTGTCTTTCATTTCTTCTCCGGTCAAGCCCATAGTACATGCATAGTACATACAGTACTGACAGGACACTGCTGTACTGCCGAGTGACAATATTATATAATTAAGTGGTGATAGCATCCCAATTCGGTTTAAATACCATTCAGAATCTTTAAAATGCTTTGAGCGTTTGCTCTAGCCTGATTGGAGCGCCAGGTGGGCGGTGTTTGTGGTTTTGGATCCATTCTATTGGTCCATTGAGCCAGGCAAGCTCAATCAAGCACAGATTAAGTATTTGAAAGGATTTCAAATAGTATTTGAACCCAGGGCTGGTTAGCGTTTAATCCATAATGTGAACCCTGGTTTGTCAATCAGATGTTTAATCCCCTGTGGGGTTGACAACGCGAGAATGACTCATTGTTTTCCTCATCTGTTAATTTCCAGTCAATAAACAGTGGCGTGTGTGCTTAAACGTTTCCGCTCGTAATCGAAAGGGGGGTGGAGGCGTAAGGGGATTTTGCTTGTCAGAAACACCTTGATGCGGATTCGGAGTAATGAGTTGTAGAGTTTTCTTTGTTTGTGTGTTGTGGTATTATGATTCCGTCGGGGTAGCATTCAGACGGCTAGCCAGTTGCAAAGGTAGCTCCACAAGCTATTCACACTCTAGTGTCCACAACCTAATACTTGTCATGCCTGTGTGATAACTCCATACACGTTTAAAACCCACATTTATATTTGAATTCCCACAGTATCACAGCTTGATTAGTAGCTATAGCTTTGTGTCCATATTTGATTGATGAGGCATTCTATATGTTGCGCGAACAAGCAGAACCATTTCAAGGGGCAGCCGATTCATTTGTTTGTTTCCATTCAATTCTTTCTATTGTAGTCAGAGACCATCGTCATTGCATTCAGCTGTGACACACACGTCAATAGACTATCCATTCCACACAGTGTAATATAGACCTGTAGGCAGGTGAAAGAGGGCCTCATTGACGCCTCCTCACCGGCGGTAGCTAGTCTAGTGTTTATGTGTGTGTGTGGGATGATGTGAGGCCAAACAAATGCGTAATGCATACTCAATATGCACAGTGATGCATTGGAGCCCCAGTCTCCTTTTGTTTTAGCCTAACTAATTGGCCCTATGAGGGAGAGATAGAGAGTGGCGTATAGAGTGGTGTTTGAGATGCCGTGTGTGTGTGTGTTCAGTGTGTGTGTGTGTGTGTGTGTGTGTGTGTGTGTGTGTGTGTGTGTGTGTTAGTTACCTCAGAGCTCCTACACACACACACACACACACACACACACACACACACACACACACACACACACACACACACACACACACACCAACACGCACACACATTTTGAGGTAATATACCTGAGCAGAGTTTAGATTAGCATAACCACCCAATCAGAATGCCCAAAAGTGGCGAGGATGTAAACAGTCGGTTTTGACTGACACTTTCCATTTCACCCCTTTATCTTCTGGAACTATACCGACCACAGGAGAGGAGAGGGGAATGGAGTGATGGAGAAATCACCACAGATGGAGGTGGATATAAACAGCGACTGACAATGGTGAAGAGGAGAGGAGAACTCCCATGTCTTCCTCTTTCAGTGGGATATGGGATTGTCGTTTTGGTTGAGTTGCTTTGGTTGGGGTTTGGAAGCGTAATTTACATGTGGTCGAGAAGGTGCTGGTGGTGTTTGTGTGTGTGTGTGTGTGTGTGTGTCAAAGGCCTCTCCAATTACCTTGACTCTAGTGCTACCCATGTTGGCAGTGCCTTACACAACCACACTCGCCACTGCCAAAACTTTCCTAAGTCCTAACGAGTTAGTCTAATCAAGCCATTAATTCCAACACAGTACATTTCCATGTAACCCCATGTGTGTGTTTTGGACCAGTCATGTCTTCCCTATATTAGCGCAATGACAGCATATTTCGGGGACAGTCCTGGGTGACCCTCCTGTGTCTGAGATCTGATGTAATATCAAACCTCCCTAATCCCTTCACTCACTCAATACACCCTCATTTGTCCTGTTAAAAATGTAACGCCCATGTGGCAAACAAAGACAATGACAACACCAGCTTTGTCTCCCGTATCCCAGCTTAGTTTCCCTTATCCCAGCTTAGGCTCCCTTATCCCAGTTTAGGCTCCCTTATCCCAGCTTAGCCAAGACCCAATCACCCCAGGAAAGAGCTGGAATCCTATGGGGCTGGTTGTATTTCTTAACGGGCAGTGATCACATTGCCAATTATACGGAGGTTGGCAACATATCTCAAATAGCCCATAGAGGTCCATCACACAAAATGAGCCCAGTTATACCAGTCCAAATGTGCTCGAAACCAGCTAAGTAGCTTTTTCAATTGGACAACACGTTCAATGGTTTCAGATCAGACATGAATAGGCACTGGCTGTGATTGTGTGAAAATGTTCTTTTAAAAAGAGACCTCAGGTCAAATGTGTTTCCTGTTTTACGCACTATCACTAATAGACGTACAACACGTAGCCTACAGCTATGTTTACACTGCCCGTTAGCTGTGTAGCTAATTTGGCCTCTGGTACAGACAGAGAACAGCAAAACACAATGACAGAGAATGGACTTCTCTCTCAGCAGCTCATTAAATAATAAAAACTGTTTTGGTTCGTGATTCCGTGTGTTTGTGTGTGGGCCGGATGGCATTCCAGGGAATCGTGAGTGGGAGCTGACAGGACAGGAGTTGCTAGGCTAGTTTGGTGACAAACTGCTAACAGCTTCTCCCGGAGTTTTTGTTTTTATTCAATGTCGACTATTACTATAGTCTCTCTCTCTGTGTGTGTGTGTGTGTGTGTGTGTGTGTGTGTGTGTGTGTGTGTGTGTGTGTGTGTGTGTGTGTGTGTGTGTGTGTGTATAGACTGTTTAAGGAGTTCCTGAGGGCATATGCAAAACCTATTCAAATGTACAATAGTCATAAATCAAACGTGATGACAGTACGATTGAACAATTTCCATAAAAAAAGTTGAAACAATGACACTGTGTCAACTTAACGGAAACTCAGCTTGAACACTTCAATGCAACAAGAAGATAATATTGATCAAACATCTCAGAGAATAATTGAATCAACGTGGATAATTCCACTCCGCTCTGCCAATCATATATGACATGTTATGTTCCTCACATGAAGATGCACAGCGCCTATCTCCCACCATCAGTAAATGATATCTCACCTAGCCCAGAGGTGCTTGATGGCATCTGGCATAAGACTGAATAACGATGCCTCACAGGTCATGTGCTTCCTTGTATTTTTGTAGAAGTGTATCAGCAGGAGGTACAGCTGTACTGTACATAAATCAAATCAAATCGAATCAAATTGCAGATTTAGCAGATGTTATTGTGGGTGTAGCGAAAATTTTGTGTTTCTAGCTGCATCAGAGCAGTAGTATCTGACAATTTACAACAATACACACAAATATAAAAGTAAAAGAATGGAATTAAGAAATATATAAATATTAGGATGAGCAATGTTGGAGTGGCATTGAATAAAGACAGTAGAATAGAATACACTGTATACATATGAGATGAGTAAATCAGTATGTAAACATTATTAAAGTGACTAGTGTTCCATTATTAAAGTGGCCAATGATACCATGGTACTGCAAGTGTACAGTGTATTCCTTCATTGGGTTTCCTTCATGATGATCCTATTGGTGGAGTAGGAGCCTGAGGGGTCCATTAACTACCATGTTAATAATGGCAACAGTATGACAGAGCTTCTGTCACACTGGAGACAGACAGACAGACAGACAGACAGACAGACAGACAGACAGACAGACAGACAGACAGACAGACAGACAGACAGACAGACAGACAGAGAGAGAGAGACAGAGAGAGAGAGAGACAGAGGGAGAGAATGGGCTAAATTGAGAGCGAGGGGTCTGGAATTGCTGACCAATGGCTGTATGGAGGAGGGGACTTGGCAGTAGCAGTCCTAGTGGGCACCCAGGGGGTCATGGTGGTGGTGTGTCTGTGGTGGTGTGGCATGTAAAACGCCCCTCGGCCCGAGGAGGGAGAACGAGGACCCACTGGAGCTCTAGAAGCCCCCCACCCCAAGCTGCTATGTACAGTGCCTTGCGAAAGTATTCGGCCCCCTTGAACTTTGCGACCGTTTGCCACATTTCAGGCTTCAAACATAAAGATATACAACTGTATTTTTTTGTGAAGAATCAACAAGTGGGACACAATCATGAAGTGGAACGACATTTATTGGATATTTCAAACTTTTTTAACAAATCAAAAACTGAAAAATTGGGCGTGCAAAATTATTCAGCCAACTTTAATTTCAGTGCAGCAAACTCTCTCCAGAAGTTCAGTGAGGATCTCTGAATGATCCAATGTTGACCTAAATGACTAATGATGATAAATACAATCCACCTGTGTGTAATCAAGTCTCCGTATAAATGCACCTGCACTGTGATAGTCTCAGAGGTCCGTTAAAAGCGCAGAGAGCATCATGAAGAACAAGGAACACACCAGGCAGGTCCGAGATACTGTTGTGAAGAAGTTTAAAGCCGGATTTGGATACAAAAAGATTTCCCAAGCTTTAAACATCCCAAGGAGCACTGTGCAAGCGATAATATTGAAATGGAAGGAGTATCAGACCACTGCAAATCTACCAAGACCTGGCCGTCCCTCCCCTGGTGGGTCACATGGGTTTGTGGACACCGGTGGCAGATGAGCAGATGACGACGAGGTCATGGGCTATTTTTGAGTTCTCACTGCCAATCTGATGCATCGGCCAACCCCTCCATCCCCCCTCCCCTCTTTTTTTCACCCTGGCATCCCATTTCCCCCTAATTAGGCATCTAATTAGAGTTCTGGTTTAGTGTGTGTGTCTGTGTGTGTGTGTGTGGGGGGTTTGGGTTCTGGTTGTACTGAGGATGAATCGCCGCTGCCCGCTGAGTAGAGCCTGTTCTGGGGACCAGTGGAGGAGAAGAGAGGAGCCTATAGCATCTCAGTTTGGAACCATCTGACGTGTGGCTACTGAAAGGGTTTCAGCGCATATTGTAATATTCTAGATGGGAGGAACAGGTGGGAAAAACAAGCGGAGGAGTAAGAAAGCTTCTGTCACTTGTGATCTGCCCGTTGTGACCATCTGACTGTCAACCGGGTGACCAGTGACAACATAAAGGGAGAATGTGTGTGTGCAGTGGGTGGGTGGGTGCATCCATACATGTTTGGGCAGGTTGCACACATGTTTGGGTGGTAGGCATGTGCGTCGGGGAACGTGTGGGTGTGAAGCAGCTGATGGGGTCCAATCGTAATCACAGCAAGGCACGACAGTGAGTAGTGGTGGAGTTGAACGGGCGAGGGATGCGCTTCTGCCAACACACCCAAGCCAGCTGCCCTTTGTCATTCAGATCACACACACACCGTTAATAAAAAGGATATACGTCCTCCATCTAAATAAGTAATTGTCAGAATGAACCCCCCATATCTCCACAGGGTACCTTTGATGCTAGAACTGGCCTAAATCGTTCAGTGTTCAAAGGAACTCTCCTATTTAATATTTTTGTTATGACACATATTTTATATTTGGTACTGCCCCACATTCCTTTGAACTAAAAAGGAAAAAAGCACAACCAAAAATGTTTCTTCTTACTCCAAAAAGAAAACTATTTAAACAACCGTGTCAACTAGCTAGCTAAGCTAGGTTAGCTAGGCGAAGCCACTTTAAAGCTCTTGAGACAAGACAACGCGGATGAAAATATGACTGCTGAAGAGGCAGGAAGCAAATATCTCAACACTAAGCTGCAATGGATTTCCACTGTCTCTAACTTTGAGCTCCTGTTAGCTCAGAAAACCAGTCGGAAAGCCAGTCAGAAAGCCTTTGTGAATGTGTTTGTCTGTCACCCTGCGCAGCTAAAAATATTACTGTGGTCTGCTAGCGCTCTTATTTAAACAGGCCTAAACTATCAAGGCATGTGGAACGAGGTAAGCGAGGCTGGGGTGTGCCAGGGGACACAAATGGGGGTAGCACGTGTGGCAGGTGGGTAAGGGACGGTGCAGCTGAGGGGGCTGGGGCGGTGGTTTCTTGGGCCTTGTTTGTGCACACATGTGGGTTGGGTAAGAAGATCAAGTTCGATAACATACAAAATAGATCTGGTGGTCAGGAAATATTCCTGGCTTTAGTTACAATGCTCTCGAAATACTCCTGGCCCTAGTTACAATGCTCTAGAACAGGGCTGTCCAACCCTCTTCCTGGAGATCTACTCTCCTGTGGGTTTTCAGTCCAACCCTAATTTAACACACCTGATTCTACTAATTAGCTGCTTAACAAGACCTTAACTAGCTGAATCAGACATGTTTAATTAGGGTTGAATTGAAAACCTACAGGACAGTAGATCTCCAGGAAGAGGGTTGGGCAGCCCTTCACTAGAAAGACTCCTGGCCCTAGTTACAATGCTCTAGAAATACTCCTGGCCCTAGTTACAATGCTCTAGAAATACTCCTGGCCCTAGTTACAATGCTTTATAAATACTCCTGGCCCTAGTTACAATGCTCTCGAAATACTCCTGGCCCTAGTTACAATGCTTTTGAAATACCCCTGGTCCATGGTTCAGGAACAAGGAACCTGGACAGTAAGTAGCTTCAGATCTTTGATGAAGTGTTTTATTTGACTCTCTATTCATTTGTGTTGGACACCCGACAAAGACTCAGCAAAGAGATCAAAGACAGGCAGCTACTGTACTGTCTGTCTGAGGCCCTTTTGTTGCTACTGTCCCGTCCATCATCCCCTGATTCAGGTCTGAGAAGCCAAGCTAAGTGCTTCGCTAAAAGCAGCACCAAACAAGTGACAATACAATGGTCCTGTGTGGCTGAGTTGGTCGAGCATTGCACTTGCAACGCTAGGGTTGTGGGTTCAGTTCACATGGGCAACCAGTATGGAAATGTATGCTCTGGATAAGAGCACATGTAAATACCTTGGTCATTAACAAAGTACATTCCTAGCACATTGGAGCACAATGTCCTGTGAAAAAAACAAGAATAGGCCTACATTTTATTTAAGTATCATTCCCCTACCGTAGTCCAGCACACATGGGCTTACAAGACACTACAGAACAAAATAACAGTTTATGCTCTTGCAATAGTCATGGCCAGTACAGTCATCATCTAGCCACACTACACAAACAGAACATTTCTCCTTCTCCTCCCGGCATTGTGAACAAACTGAGCAAGCTCAAACACACCCTGTCTGGAACAGAATTCAAGCCTCTGCTCGTCTTGTAAACAGAATACTGGGTTATGTCACCAACAATGTTACAACAACAGAAAACATGTCTCAGATCGTCAAACAGCGGGCAATAAAAACCCAAATGGATTTTGATTGTTGATTTCCCCAGGATCACACAGTAGGGAAATTCTCTCCAGGCACTCTGTTAAATCTACCGTCTCGATAGCCAGAGGGAGCGTGCCGGATCTGAGTTGTGCACAAAGTGCCACTGAAGTTCTGCTGCTGAGCAACAGTTAGGCCTACTATTGGGAAGGTCTTTAAAATGGTTTGTGTATATCAATATTCCTAGTGTTTTTCAAACCAAATATCTACCACAGACGTCTACGCTATTGGGATGGCGTTAAAACGGTTAGACAACATCAAAATCCCTAGTGTGGTACAACCCAAAGTTTAACCGCGGAGGTTTTCCTACTGAACAACAGTTTAGTTAGTATTGGGAGGGTCATTAAAATGACATCTGAGTGTATTCTTTTTTTATCATTGCACAGTCTCCATTCTTAATTAGGGAAAGTCAATTAAAATCTCTACTTCACACTGAGGTAACAGTATAATAAAGACCCTGCCCTCTCTCTCTCTTCTTCTTCTTCTGTCTTTCTCTCCGCTGTTCACAGATGTTGGAATGGCTCCGATTCCAGAGGGCCCTCCGAAGGAGAATAGTCCCGACACCCTCACTAGACCGAGCCACCCAACTCTCACTCTCCTCTGTCTGCAGCTACTTTCTCAACTTCTAATGGACTAACAACAGCAATAACAATATAAACGTTTACAGCCCTTAATTAGCCCACTGTAAAAACTTTAGCGGCTCGCACGGAGCGAGGAAAACACAGTGTTAAAAAAAAAGCAAGCTTCACTTTTACGACGAAGATCTCCCGTGACAAGCTTCAGGCACCCGCTAGCACAAATGGCTTCTTCAATCCCCATAAAATCTCGCTCACAAAATCGACTCTCCCAGTTCAAGCTAACGCTATAGAAGTCTTAAAAGAGTATAAGTCTATTACATTAACGATGATACGTTATATTGCATCATTAGATCTCTGATAGGTCCTCAGCTGCCAGTTATTAGGAGCCTCAAACAGCTGCTGGGGTGAAAGTTGTTTGGATTGATGTGAAGGTTAAAACTCTTGTCAGCACTAGGGAGAAAATACTGGCCTGGTCCCCAGTCTTGTCAACTCATATGGTAATTGTCACGCTAAACACTGGGATGGACGTTGAGGTTTTCCCTGGTTGCACAATTGGTGACCCCAGCATGCGTAGGTTCTCTCCCCAGGAAGAGTGCACCATCTGAGGCTTGAAGGGAGTCTGAGGCCTGGCCCGTGCCCCTGGTTCTCCTTCTACTCTAGCAGACAGAACAATAGGCCTAAGATCAGATGTCTATATTAACATGAAGTAAACGGCTGGGTTGGAAGGTGACGATACTTGACATGCATTAACTGCAGTCCAGGTGCACTGAGAGAGCGAGAGAGAGGAAGGGACGTTTTTTTCTACTTCGTGTATCGAGTCGCTCAATGTATGCATGAGGCTGAGGTCACACATTCTCATTCAGAAGTCATTATATTATTGTATTCACGAAGAGCTTTAGCAGCCAAAAGAGACACGTGATCTACCGGTGAAATACTTTCCACTGATGATTAAAGAATTCATCTCTAAGATTTCCCTCTCTGCTGATGGATACACAAATTTAAATTACTAACATTAGAAATTTGAAGCAATACTTGTCTTGATATATATATAAAAACACTTCAAACAGTTTTGAAGTGAGTTTCAGATGCCTGAAGCTCAAGTTTCAGTCTACAATGAGGCACCATCGGTGCTGCGCAGAGTTATTACCCAGAGTTATTACCCAGAGTTATTACCCAGAGAAGGGGGTTGACACCGGGAAAAATAAAAATAACACACTATTTTCATCAGCTATCCCCTTCTAACATATAACACACAAGACGCTAAGAGATACTTCCTCTTATAGGGAATGACTGGGAGTCATAATCATCACACTTAAAGGACAGGGGGCAAGGAAACAAGAGCTGTCAGAATGGTCTGTCTGGCAAGAACACTCCGGAACAGAAACAGTCACAAGGACCGTAAAATTGGTCTGTCTGGCAAGAACACTCTGGAACAGAAACAGTCACAAGGACCGTAAAATTGGTCTGTCTGGCAAGAACACTCTGGAACAGAAACAGTCACAAGGACCGTAAAATTGGTCTGTCTGGCAAGAACACTCTGGAACAGAAACAGTCACAAGGACCGTAAAATTGGTCTGTCTGGCAAGAACACTCTGGAACAGAAACAGTCACAAGGACTGTAAAATTGGTCTGTCTGGCAAGAACACTCCCAAAGTCACAGAACAGAAGCAGAACTGGACAAACACCCAGAACAGAAGCAGAACTGGACAAACACCCAGAACAGCAGCAGAACTGGACAAACACCCAGAACAGCAGCAGAACTGGACAAACACCCAGAACAGCAGCAGAACTGGACAAACACCCAGAACAGCAGCAGAACTGGACAAACACCCAGAACAGAAGCAGAACTGGACAAACACCCAGAACCCTATTAAGAAGTAGTCATAGTAATCCAGCATCAAAACAACTACCACTGGCTACTAATCTCCTGCTTTAAACGACCACAACAACAAAGGTCTCTATCAGTAGGCCAATGTGGGATTTGTGACAATGAAGGGTGCCAGGGAAGTTGGACCTTTTTGTTTTCACCTTGTGTAAGTTTGAGTCCTTTTTGCTTAGAGACAGAGTTTCAAAGAGCAAGGTTATTCTAAAAATAGCATAGACATGTTAATATACTGTATAAGACACAGAATATACTGTGTCATAGTCACGATAGTCAGAAAGTCACACAGTAGGTGCCGTCGAAGGTCGTCTTCATAAAATTGGGATGGTGTTTTTTTATTTTTTTTAAGTGATTGAAAGGCAAATGGTGCTTCCAAAAATGGACAGGATGTGTGAACGTACTCTATCACCCACCGACTATCTGAGCGTCAGACAGACACACTGACACGGTCTTTTTAAAACTGCCATGGCACTGAGTCATTGAAGGTCGACGAGGGACAGAAGAACAACTATATTCAATAGCAGACAGTCAGACACTTACCTCGGGGCATCGGAGGATAAGAAGTCTTCATTAAAAAAAATCGTAACGGCACTTCTATTAGTCAAGGAAGGACAGAGGAAGAACTACCATAATCAGCAGATCCAGGTGAAGAAACAGGAAACAGCTGCTCAGGCCAAGAGATGACGCAATTGCTGCGGGTGCAAGTGTTACCTAGGTCACTCAAAGGTTAACGCAAAAACAACCCCTGTTTGATCGACACTAACAATCTCTCCAGTTACGAATACGATGTCACAAAAGTGTCAGCAATGTCACCCCTCAGCACTTTTGCTGATCACAGCACGTATATAAAAGGCACATGAAGCAGCAGGAGAAGGGGACGAAGGAGAGAAGAAATGACAAGAAAACAATGGTGGCGTCAGATCAGAGCGAACCTTCTAGAACACCCAGCATCAGCACATTCCAAGGCAATTAGGCCACAATGACGACCCAGTTCTTCAGATCCGAAGCGTCTGTTTTCCCCCCGGGACAGACAAGGCCCTAGCTAGCCTGTTAGCACGCTGAGGCTAATGTGGAGCGACTGTGGAGTGGCGTATAGCAGACGTATCAGTGGAGGGACTGGCTGGAACATGTCCTTACAGAGAGAACAGACATATCAGTGGAGGGCCAGGCTGGCTGGAACATGTCCTTACAGAGAGAACAGACATATCAGTGGAGGGCAAGGCTGGCTGGAACATGTCCTTACAGAGAGAACAGACGTATCTGTGGAGGGCCAGGCTGGCTGGAACATGTCCTTACAGAGAGAACAGACATATCAGTGGAGGGCCAGGCTGGCTGGAACATGTCCTTATAGAGAGAACAGACATATCAGTGGAGGGCCAGGCTGGCTGGAACATGTCCTTACAGAGAGAACAGACGTATCAGTGGAGGGCAAGGCTGGCTGGAACATGTCCTTACAGAAAGAACAGACATATCAGTGGAGAGCCAGGCTGGCTGGAACATGTCCTTACAGAAAGAACAGACGTATCAGTGGAGGGCAAGGCTGGCTGGAACATGTCCTTACAGAAAGAACAGACATATCAGTGGAGGGCCAGGCTGGCTGGAACATGTCCTTATAGAGAGAACAGACATATCAATGGAGGGCCAGACTGGCTGGAACATGTCCTTACAGAGAGAACAGACGTATCAGTGGAGGGCAAGGCTGGCTGGAACATGTCCTTACAGAGAGAACAGACATATCAGTGGAGGGCCAGGCTGGCTGGAACATGTCCTTACAGAGAGAACAGACGTATCAGTGGAGGTCAAGGCTGGCTGGAACATGTCCTTACAAAGAGAACAGACGTATCAGTGGAGGGCCAGGCTGGCTGGAACATGTCCTTACAGAAAGAACAGACGTATCAGTGGAGGGCCAGGCTGGCTGGAACATGTCCTTACAGAGAGGACAGACATATCAGTGGAGGGCCAGGCTGGCTGGAACATGTCCTTACAGAGAGAACAGACATATTAGTGGAGGTCAAGGCTGGCTGGAACATGTCCTTACAGAGAGAACAGACGTATCAGTGGAGGGCCAGGCTGGCTGGAACATGTCCTTACAGAAAGAACAGACGTATCAGTGGAGGGCCAGGCTGGCTGGAACATGTCCTTACAGAGAGGACAGACATATCAGTGGAGGGCCAGGCTGGCTGGAACATGTCCTAACAGAGAGAACAGACGTATCAGTGGAGGGCCAGGCTGGCTAGAACATGTCCTAACAGAGAGGATAACAGTGAGGGAGAAAGGTAGGGCAGAGGAGTAGCAGGTACTATATTAGAGAAAGTTCGACAGGGAAAGAGTGTGAGAAAGACAGAGAGAAACAGGCGGAAGGACAGACAGCACGCGCACACACACACACACACACACACACACACACACACACACA